>NW_027675503.1:635000-700000 GCF_965601325.2 Salmo salar | reverse complement strand
ACACACCGACAACACACACACACACAACACACACACACACACACCAACACCAAAACACACACACACACACCGACAACACACACACACACACCGACAACACACACACACACCGACAACACACACACACACAACACACACACACACACCGACAACACACACACACACACACCGACAACACATACACACACACACGCTAACAACACACCGACAACACACACACACACACCGACAACACACACACACCGACAACACACACACACACACACCGACAACACACACACACACACCGACAACACACACACACACACACACCGACAACACACACACACACACACCGATAACACACACACACCGACAACACACACACACACACACTGACAACACACACACACACACACACACACACCGACAACACACACACACACACACACACACACACACACCGACAACACACACACACACAACACACACACACACACCGACAACACACACACACACACACCGACAACACACACACACACACACCAACAACACACCGACAACACACACACACACACCGACAACACACACACACCGACAACACACACACACACACACACACCGACAACACACAGACACACACACACACACACCGACAACACACACACACACACACACCGATAACACACACACACCGACAACACACACACACACACACCGATAACACACACACACACCGACAACACACACACACACACACACACACACACACCGACAACACACACACACACACACCGACAACACACACACACACCGACAACACACACACACACACACCGACAACACACACACACACAGCGACAACACACACACACACAACACACACACACACACACACACACACACCGACAACACACACACAAACCGACAACACACACACACACAACACACACACACACACCAACAACACAAACACACACACACACACACCGACAACACACACACACACACAACACACACACACACACACACCGACAACACACACACACACATCGACAACACACACACACACACCGACAACACACACACACACAACAAACACACACACACCGACAACACACACACACACACACCGACAACACACACACACACAACACACACACACACACACCGACAACACACACACACACACATCGACAACACACACACACCGACAACACACACACACAACACACACACACACATCGACAACACACACACACACACCGACAACACACACACACACAACACACACACACACACCGACAACACACACACACACACACCGACAACACACACACACCGACAACACACACACACACACCGACAACACACACTCACACACACCGACAACACACACACACACAACACACACACACACACACACCGACAACACACACACACCGACAACACTAACACACAAACACACCGACAACACACACACACACACACACACCGACAACACACACACACACCGACAACACACACACACACACACACACCGACAACACACACACAAACACACCGACAACACACACACACACACACACCGACAACACACACACACACCGACAACACACACACACACAACACACACACACACACACCAACACCACACACACACACACACACACCGACAACACACACACACACCGACAACACACACACACACACACACACACACACACACACACACCGACAACACACACACACAGCGACAACACACACACACACAACACACACACACACACACCGACAACACACACACACCGACAACACTCACACACACACACACCGACAACACACACACACACCGACAACACACACACACACCGACAACACACACACACACCGACAACACACACACACACACACACCGACAACACACACACACACACACACCGACAACACACACACACACCGACAACACACACACACACAACACACACACACACACCGACAACACACACACACACACACACCGACAACACACACACACACACACCGATAACACACACACACCGACAACACACACACACACACACCGACAACACACACACCGACAACACACACACACACACACACCGACAACACACACACACACACACCGACAACACACACTCACACCGACAACACACACACACACAACACACACACACACACACACCGACAACACACACACACCGACAACACTCACACACACACACACCGACAACACACACACACACACACACCGACAACACACACACACACCGACAACACACACACACACACCGACAACACACACACACACACACTGACAACACACACACACACACAGACAGACAACACACACACACACACACTGACAACACACACACACACAACACACACACACACACACCAACAACACACACACACACACACACACCGACAACACACACACACACAACACACACACACACACACCGACAACACACACACACACACATCGACAACACACACACACCGACAACACACACACACACAACACACACACACACATCGACAACACACACACACACACCGACAACACACACACACACAACACACACACACACACCGACAACACACACACACACACACCGACAACACACACACACCGACAACACACACACACACACCGACAACACACACTCACACACACCGACAACACACACACACACAACACACACACACACACACCGACAACACACACACACCGACAACACTAACACACAAACACACCGACAACACACACACACACACACACACCGACAACACACACACACACCGACAACACACACACACACACACCGACAACACACACACAAACACACCGACAACACACACACACACACACACCGACAACACACACACACACCGACAACACACACACACACAACACACACACACACACACCAACACCACACACACACACACACACCGACAACACACACACACACACCGACAACACACACACACACACACACACCGACAACACACACACACACACACACCGACAACACACACACACAGCGACAACACACACACACACAACACACACACACACACACACCGACAACACACACACACCGACAACACTCACACACACACACACCGACAACACACACACACACCGACAACACACACACACACCGACAACACACACACACACCGACAACACACACACACACACCGACAACACACACACACACACACACCGACAACACACACACACACCGACAACACACACACACACAACACACACACACACACCAACAACACACAAACACACACACACCGACAACACACACACACACAACACACACACACACACCGACAACACACACACACACATCGACAACACACACACACACACCGACAACACACACACACACAACACACACACACACACCGACAACACACACACACACACACCGACAACACACACACACCGACAACACACACACACACACCGACAACACACACTCACACACACCGACAACACACACACACACAACACACACACACACACACACCGACAACACACACACACCGACAACACTAACACACAAACACACCGACAACACACACACACACACACACCGACAACACACACACACACCGACAACACACACACACACACACCGACAACACACACACAAACACACCGACAACACACACACACACACACACACCGACAACACACACACACACCGACAACACACACACACACAACACACACACACACACACCAACACCAAAACACACACACACACACCGACAACACACACACACACACCGACAACACACACACACACCGACAACACACACACACACAACACACACACACACACCGACAACACACACACACACACACCGACAACACATACACACACACACGCTAACAACACACCGACAACACACACACACACACCGACAACACACACACACCGACAACACACACACACACACACCGACAACACACACACACACACCGACAACACACACACACACACACACCGACAACACACACACACACACACCGATAACACACACACACCGACAACACACACACACACACACTGACAACACACACACACACACACACACACACCGACAACACACACACACACACACACACACACACCGACAACACACACACACACAACACACACACACACAACGACAACACACACACACACACACCGACAACACACACACACACACACCAACAACACACCGACAACACACACACACACACCGACAACACACACACACCGACAACACACACACACACACACACACCGACAACACACAGACACACACACACACACACACCGACAACACACACACACACACACACCGATAACACACACACACCGACAACACACACACACACACACCGACAACACACACACACACCGACAACACACACACACACACACACACACACACCGACAACACACACACACACACACCGACAACACACACACACACAGCGACAACACACACACACACAACACACACACACACACACACACACACACCGACAACACACACACAAACCGACAACACACACACACACAACACACACACACACACACCAACAACACAAACACACACACACACACACCGACAACACACACACACACACAACACACACACACACATCGACAACACACACACACACACCGACAACACACACACACACAACAAACACACACACACCGACAACACACACACACACACACCGACAACACACACACACACAACACACACACACACACACCGACAACACACACACACACACATCTACAACACACACACACCGACAACACACACACACAACACACACACACACATCGACAACACACACACACACACCGACAACACACACACACACAACACACACACACACACCGACAACACACACACACACACACCGACAACACACACACACCGACAACACACACACACACACCGACAACACACACTCACACACACCGACAACACACACACACACAACACACACACACACACACACCGACAACACACACACACCGACAACACTAACACACAAACACACCGACAACACACACACACACACACACCGACAACACACACACACACCGACAACACACACACACACACACACACCGACAACACACACACAAACACACCGACAACACACACACACACACACACCGACAACACACACACACACCGACAACACACACACACACAACACACACACACACACACCAACACCACACACACACACACACACACCGACAACACACAGACACACCGACAACACACACACACACACACACACACACCGACAACACACACACACACACACACCGACAACACACACACACAGCGACAACACACACACACACAACACACACACACACACACCGACAACACACACACACCGACAACACTCACACACACACACACCGACAACACACACACACACCGACAACACACACACACACCGACAACACACACACACACCGACAACACACACACACACACACACCGACAACACACACACACACACACACCGACAACACACACACACACCGACAACACACACACACACAACACACACACACACACCAACAACACACAAACACACACACACCGACAACACACACACACACAACACACACACACACACACCGACAACACACACACACACATCGACAACACACACACACACACCGACAACACACACACACACAACACACACACACACACCGACAACACACACACACACACACCGACAACACACACACTTGACAACACACACACACACACCGACAACACACACTCACACACACCGACAACACACACACACACAACACACACACACACACACCGACAACACACACACACCGACAACACTAACACACAAACACACCGACAACACACACACACACACACACCGACAACACACACACACACCGACAACACACACACACACACACCGACAACACACACACAAACACACCGACAACACACACACACACACACACACCGACAACACACACACACACCGACAACACACACACACACAACACACACACACACACACCAACACCAAAACACACACACACACACCGACAACACACACACACACACCGACAACACACACACACACCGACAACACACACACACACAACACACACACACACACCGACAACACACACACACACACACCGACAACACACACACACACACACACTAACAACACACCGACAACACACACACACACACCGACAACACACACACACCGACAACACACACACACACACACCGACAACACACACACACACACCGACAACACACACACACACACACACACCGACAACACACACACACACACACACCGATAACACACACACACCGACAACACACACACACACACACCGACAACACACACACACACACACACACACACCGACAACACACACACACACACACACACACACACACACCAACAACACACACACACACAACACACACACACACACCGACAACACACACACACACACACCGACAACACACACACACACACACCAACAACACACCGACAACACACACACACACACCGACAACACACACACACCGACAACACACACACACACACACACACCGACAACACACAGACACACACACACACCGACAACACACACACACACACCGATAACACACACACACCGACAACACACACACACACACACCGACAACACACACACACACCGACAACACACACACACACACACACACACACACCGACAACACACACACACACACACCGACAACACACACACACACAGCGACAACACACACACACACAACACACACACACACACACCGACAACACACACACACCGACAACACTCACACACACACACACACCGACAACACACACACACACCGACAACACACACACACACCGACAACACACACACACACACACCGACAACACACACACACACACACACCGACAACACACACACAAACCGACAACACACACACACACAACACACACACACACACACCAACAACACACACACACACACACACCGACAACACACACACACACACAACACACACACACACACACACCGACAACACACACACACACATCAACAACACACACACACACACCGACAACACACACACACACAACAAACACACACACACCGACAACACACACACACACACACCGACAACACACACACACACACACCGACAACACACACACACACACCGACAACACACACTCACACACACCGACAATACACACACACACAACACATACACACACACACCGACAACACACACACACCGACAACACTCACACACACACACACCGACAGCACACACACACACACACCGACAACACACACACACACACACCGACAACACACACACACAGCGACAACACACACACAATACACACACACACACACACCGACAACACACACACACACCGACAACACACACACACCGACAACACACACACACACACACACCGACAACACACACACACACCGACAACACACACACACACAACACACACACACACACCAACAACACACACACACACACACACCGACAACACACACACACACTACCACCGACAACACACACACACACATCGACAACACACACACACACACCGACAACACACACACCGACAACACACACACACCGACAACACACACACACACACACCGACAACACACACACACACACCGACAACACACACACACACACACTCCGACAACACACACACACACACACCGATAACACACACACACCGACAACACACACACAAACACACCGACAACACACACACACACCGACAACACACACACACACACACACACCGACAACACACACACACACACCGACAACACACACACACACCGACAACACACACACACACAACACACACACACACACACACCGACAACACACACACACCGACAACACTCACACACACACACACCGACAACACACACACACACACACACCGACAACACACACACACACCGACAACACACACACACACACCGACAACACACACACACACACACCGACAACACACACACACACACAGACAGACAACACACACACACACACACTGACAACACACACACACACAACACACACACACACACACCAACAACACACACACACACACACACACACCGACAACACACACACACACAACACACACACACACCGACAACACACACACACACACATCGACAACACACACACACACACCGACAACACACACACACAACACACACACACACACACACCGACAACACACACACACACACACACACCGACAACACACACACACACACCGACAACACACACACACACACACCGACAACACACACACACACAACACACACACACACACACACCGACAACACACACACACACACCGACAACACACACACACACACACCAACAACACACCGACAACACACACACACACACCGACAACACACACACACCGACAACACACACACACACACACCGACAACACACAGACACACACACACACACACCGACAACACACACACACACACACACCGATAACACACACACACCGACAACACACACACACACACCGACAACACACACACACACCGACAACACACACACACACACACACACACACCGACAACACACACACACACACACCGACAACACACACACACAGCGACAACACACACACACACAACACACACACACACACACACACACCAACAACACACACACACCGACAACACTCACACACACACACACCGACAACACACACACACACCGACAACACACACACACACCGACAACACACACACACACCGACAACACACACACACACACACCGACAACACACACACACACAACACACACACACACACACCAACAACACACAAACACACACACACCGACAACACACACACACACAACACACACACACACACACCGACAACACACACACACACATCGACAACACACACACACACACCGACAACACACACACACACAACACACACACACACACCGACAACACACACACACACACACCGACAACACACACACACACACCGACAACACACACACACACACCGACAACACACACTTACACACACCGACAACACACACACACACAACACACACACACACCGATAACACACACACACCGACAACACACACACACACACCGACAACACACACACACACCGACAACACACACACACACACACACCGACAACACTCACACACACACACACACCGACAACACACACACACACCGACAACACACACACACACCGACAACACACACACACAGACACCGACAACACACACACACACACACACCGACAACACACACACAAACCGACAACACACACACACACAACACACACACACACACACCAACAACACACACACACACACACCGACAACACACACACACACACAACACACACACACACACACACCGACAACACACACACACACATCAACAACACACACACACACACCGACAACACACACACACACAACAAACACACACACACCGACAACACACACACACACACACCGACAACACACACACACACACACCGACAACACACACACTCACACCGACAACACACACTCACACACACCGACAATACACACACACACAACACATACACACACACACCGACAACACACACACACCGACAACACTCACACACACACACACCGACAGCACACACACACACACACCGACAACACACACACACACACACCGACAACACACACACACAGCGACAACACACACACAATACACACACACACACACACCGACAACACACACACACACCGACAACACACACACACCGACAACACACACACACACACACACCGACAACACACACACACACCGACAACACACACACACACAACACACACACACACACCAACAACACACACACACACACACACCGACAACACACACACACACAACACACACACACTACCACCGACAACACACACACACACATCGACAACACACAAACACACAGACAACACACACACCGACAACACACACACACCGACAACACACACACACACACACCGACAACACACACACACACACCGACAACACACACACACACACACTCCGACAACACACACACACACACACCGATAACACACACACACCGACAACACACACACAAACACACCGACAACACACACACACACCGACAACACACACACACACACACACACCGACAACACACACACACACACCGACAACACACACACACACCGACAACACACACACACACAACACACACACACACACACACCGACAACACACACACACCGACAACACTCACACACACACACACCGACAACACACACACACACACACACCGACAACACACACACACACCGACAACACACACACACACACCGACAACACACACACACACACACCGACAACACACACACACACACAGACAGACAACACACACACACACACACTGACAACACACACACACACAACACACACACACCAACAACACACACACACACACACACACACACCGACAACACACACACACACAACACACACACACACCGACAACACACACACACACACATCGACAACACACACACACACACCGACAACACACACACACACAACACACACACACACACCGACAACACACACACACACACACACCGACAACACACACACACACACACCGACAACTCACACACACACACCGACAACACACACACACCGACAACACACACACACACACACACCGACAACACACACACACAACACACACACACACACACACCGACAACACACACACACACACACACACCGACAACACACACACACACACCGACAACACACACACACACACACCGACAACACACACACACACAACACACACACACACACACACCGACAACACACACACACACACCGACAACACACACACACACACACCAACAACACACCGACAACACACACACACACACCGACAACACACACACACCGACAACACACACACACACACACCGACAACACACAGACACACACACACACACACCGACAACACACACACACACACACACCGATAACACACACACACCGACAACACACACACACACACCGACAACACACACACACACCGACAACACACACACACACACACACACACACACACCGACAACACACACACACACACACCGACAACACACACACACAGCGACAACACACACACACACAACACACACACACACACACACACACCAACAACACACACACACCGACAACACTCACACACACACACACCGACAACACACACACACACCGACAACACACACACACACCGACAACACACACACACACCGACAACACACACACACACACACCGACAACACACACACACACAACACACACACACACACACCAACAACACACAAACACACACACACCGACAACACACACACACACAACACACACACACACACACCGACAACACACACACACACATCGACAACACACACACACACACCGACAACACACACACACACAACACACACACACACACCGACAACACACACACACACACACCGACAACACACACACACACACCGACAACACACACACACACACCGACAACACACACTTACACACACCGACAACACACACACACACAACACACACACACACACACACCGATAACACACACACACCGACAACACACACACACACACCGACAACACACACACACACCGACAACACACACACACACACACACACACCGACAACACACACACACACACACACCGACAACACACACACACAGCGACAACACACACACACACAACACACACACACACACACACCGACAACACACACACACCGACAACACTCACACACACACACACCGACAACACACACACACACCGACAACACACACACACACCGACAACACACACACACACCGACAACACACACACACACACACCGACAACACACACACACACACACACCGACAACACACACACACACCGACAACACACACACACACAACACACACACACACACACCAACAACACACAAACACACACACACACACCGACAACACACACACACACAACACACACACACACACACCGACAACACACACACACACATCGACAACACACACACACACACCGACAACACACACACACAACACACACACACACACCGACAACGACACACACACAAACACCGACACACACACACACACACACGGACAACACACACACACCGACAACACACACTCACACACACTGACAACACACACACACACAACACACACACACACACACACCGACAACACACACACACCGACAACACTAACACACAAACACACCGACAACACACACACACACACACACACACCGACAACACACACACACACCGACAACACACACACACACACACCGACAACACACACACAAACACACCGACAACACACACACACACACACACACCGACAACACACACACACACCGACAACACACACACACACAACACACACACACACACACCAACAACACACACACACACACACACACACCGACAACACACACACACACACACACACCGACAACACACACACACACCGACAACACACACACACACAACACACACACACACACACCGACAACACACACACACACACACCGACAACACACACACACACACACACTAACAACACACCGACAACACACACACACCGACAACACACACACACCGACAACACACACACACACCGACAACACACACACACACACCGACAACACACACACACACACACACACACACCGACAACACACACACACACACACCGATAACACACACACACCGACAACACACACACACACACACCGACAACACACACACACACCGACAACACACACACACACACACACACACACACCGACAACACACACACACACACACACACACACACCGACAACACACACACACACAACACACACACACACACCGACAACACACACACACACACACACACCGACAACACACACACACACACACCAACAACACACCGACAACACACACACACACACCGACAACACACACACCGACAACACACACACACACACACACACCGACAACACACAGACACACACACACACTCACCGACAACACACACACACACACACACCGATAACACACACACACCGACAACACACACACACACCGACAACACACACACACACCGACAACACACACACACACACACACACACACCGACAACACACACACACACACACACACCGACAACACACACACACAGCGACAACACACACACACACAACACACACACACACACACACCGACAACACACACACACCGACAACACTCACACACACACACACACACCGACAACACACACACACACCGACAACACACACACACACCGACAACACACACACACACACACCGACAACACACACACACACACACACCGACAACACACACACAAACCGACAACACACACACACACAACACACACACACACACACCAACAACACACACACACACACACACACACCGACAACACACACACACACAACACACACACACACACACACCGACAACACACACACACACATCGACAACACACACACACACACCGACAACACACACACACACAACAAACACACACACACCGACAACACACACACACACACACCGACAACACACACAGACACACACCGACAACACACACACACACACCGACAACACACACTCACACACACCGACAACACACACACACACACACACACCGACAACACACACACACACCGACAACACACACACACACAACACACACACACACACACCGACAACACACACACACACACACCGACAACACACACACACACACACACTAACAACACACCGACAACACACACACACCGACAACACACACACACCGACAACACACACACACACCGACAACACACACACACACACCGACAACACACACACACACACACACACACACACCGACAACACACACACACACACACACACCGATAACACACACACACCGACAACACACACACACACACACCGACAACACACACACACACCGACAACACACACACACACACACACACACACACCGACAACACACACACACACACACACACACACACACACCGACAACACACACACACACAACACACACACACACACACACCGACAACACACACACACACACACACACACCGACAACACACACACACACACACCAACAACACACCGACAACACACACACACACACCGACAACACACACACACACACACACACCGACAACACACAGACACACACACACACTCACCGACAACACACACACACACACACACCGATAACACACACACACCGACAACACACACACACACACACCGACAACACACACACACACCGACAACACACACACACACACACACACACACACCGACAACACACACACACACACACCGACAACACACACACACAGCGACAACACACACACACACAACACACACACACACACACACCGACAACACACACACACCGACAACACTCACACACACACACACACCGACAACACACACACACACCGACAACACACACACACACCGACAACACACACACACACACACCGACAACACACACACACACACACACCGACAACACACACACAAACCGACAACACACACACACACAACACACACACACACACACCAACAACACACACACACACACACACACACCGACAACACACACACACACAACACACACACACACACACACCGACAACACACACACACACATCGACAACACACACACACACACCGACAACACACACACACACAACAAACACACACACACCGACAACACACACACACACACACCGACAACACACACAGACACACACCGACAACACACACACACACACCGACAACACACACTCACACACACCGACAATACACACACACACAACACACACACACACACACACCGACAACACACACACACCGACAACACTCACACACACACACACCGACAACACACACACACACACACCGACAACACACACACACACCGACAACACACACACACACACACCGACAACACACACACACACACACCGACAACACACACACACACACACACACACCGACAACACACACACACACCGACAACACACACACACACAACACACACACACCAACAACACACACACACACACACACCGACAACACACACACACACACACACACACACCGACAACACACACACACACCGACAACACACACACACACAACACACACACACACACACACCGACAACACACACACACACACACCGACAACACACACACACACACACAGACAACACACACACACACACACACTAACAACACACCGACAACACAAACACACACACCGACAACACACACACACCGACAACACACACACACACACACCGACAACACACACAAACACACCGACAACACACACACACACACACACACACACCGACAACACACACACACACACACCGATAACACACACACACCGACAACACACACACACACACCGACAACACACACACACACACACCGACAACACACACACACACACCGACAACACACACACACACACACTCCGACAACACACACACACAAACACCGATAACACACACACACCGACAACACACACACACACACACCGACAACACACACACACACCGACAACACACACACACACACACACACCGACAACACACACACACACACCGACAACACACACACACACCGACAACACACACACACACAACACACACACACACACACACCGACAACACACACACACCGACAACACTCACACACACACACACCGACAACACACACACACACACCGACAACACACACACACACCGACAACACACACACACACACCGACAACACACACACACACACCGACAACACACACACACACACAGACAGACAACACACACACACACACACTGACAACACACACACACACAACACACACACACACACACCAACAACACACACACACACACACACACACACACACACCGACAACACACACACACACAACACACACACACACCGACAACACACACACACACACATCGACAACACACACACACACACACACCGACAACACACACACACACAACACACACACACACACCGACAACACACACACACACACACACCGACAACACACACACACACACACCGACAACACACACACACACACCGACAACACACACACACCGACAACACACACACACACACCGACAACACACACACACAACACACACACACACACACACACCGACAACACACACACACACACACACACCGACAACACACACACACACACCGACAACACACACACACACACACCGACAACACACACACACACAACACACACACACACACACACCGACAACACACACACACCGACAACACACACACACACACACCAACAACACACCGACAACACACACACACACACCGACAACACACACACACCGACAACACACACACACACACACCGACAACACACAGACACACACACACACACACCGACAACACACACACACACACACACCGATAACACACACACACTGACAACACACACACACACACCGACAACACAAACACACCGACAACACACACACACACACACACACACACACCGACAACACACACACACACACACCGACAACACACACACACAGCGACAACACACACACACACAACACACACACACACACACACCGACAACACACACAAACCGACAACACTCACACACACACACACCGACAACACACACACACACCGACAACACACACACACACCGACAACACACACACACACCGACAACACACACACACACACACACCGACAACACACACACACACACACACCGACAACACACACACACACCGACAACACACACACACACAACACACACACACACACACCAACAACACACAAACACACACACACCGACAACACACACACACACAACACACACACACACACACCGACAACACACACACACACATCGACAACACACACACACACACACCGACAACACACACACACACAACACACACACACACACCGACAACACACACACACACACACCGACAACACACACACACACACCGACAACACACACACACACACCGACAACACACACTCACACACACCGACAACACACACACACACAACACACACACACACACACACCGATAACACACACACACCGACAACACACACACACACACCGACAACACACACACACACCGACAACACACACACACACACACACACACACACACCGACAACACACACACACACACACCGACAACACACACACACAGCGACAACACACACACACACAACACACACACACACACACACCGACAACACACACACACCGACAACACTCACACACACACACACCGACAACACACACACACACCGACAACACACACACACACCGACAACACACACACACACCGACAACACACACACACACACCGACAACACACACACACACACACACACACCGACAACACACACACACACCGACAACACACACACACACAACACACACACACACACACACCAACAACACACAAACACACACACACCGACAACACACACACACACAACACACACACACACACACCGACAACACACACACACACATCGACAACACACACACACACACCGACAACACACACACACACACAACACACACACACACACCGACAACACACACACACACACACCAACAACACACACACACACACCGACAACACACACACACACACCGACAACACACACTCACACACACCGACAACACACACACACACAACACACACACACACACACACCGACAACACACACACACCGACAACACTAACACACAAACACACCGACAACACACACACACACACACACCGACAACACACACACACACCGACAACACACACACACACACACCGACAACACACACACAAACACACCGACAACACACACACACACACACACACCGACAACACACACACACACCGACAACACACACACACACAACACACACACACACACACCAACAATACACACACACACACACACACCGACAACACACACACACACACACACCGACAACACACACACACACCGACAACACACACACACACACACCGACAACACACACACACACACACACTAACAACACACCGACAACACACACACACACACCGACAACACACACACACCGACAACACACACACACACACACTTTACAACACACACACACACACCGACAACACACACACACACACACACACACCGACAACACACACACACACACACCGATAACACACACACACCGACAACACACACACACACACACCGACAACACACACACACACCGACAACACACACACACACACACACACACACACCGACAACACACACACACACACACACACACACACACACCGACAACACACACACACACAACACACACACACACACACACCGACAACACACACACACACACACACACCGACAACACACACACACACACACCAACAACACACCGACAACACACACACACACACCGACAACACACACACACCGACAACACACAGACACACACACACACTCACCGACAACACACACACACACACACACCGATAACACACACACACCGACAACACACACACACACACACCGACAACACACACACACACCGACAACACACACACACACACACACACACCGACAACACACACACACACACACCGACAACACACACACACAGCGACAACACACACACACACAACACACACACACACACACACCGACAACACACACACACCGACAACACTCACACACACACACACACACCGACAACACACACACACACCGACAACACACACACACACCGACAACACACACACACACACACCGACAACACACACACACACACACACCGACAACACACACACAAACCGACAACACACACACACACAACACACACACACACACACCAACAACACACACACACACACACACACATACACACCGACAACACACACACACACAACACACACACACCGACAACACACACACACACATCGACAACACACACACACACACCGACAACACACACACACACAACAAACACACACACACCGACAACACACACACACACACACCGACAACACACACAGACACACACCGACAACACACACACACACACCGACAACACACACTCACACACACCGACAATACACACACACACAACACACACACACACACTCACCGACAACACTCACACACACACACACCGACAACACACACACACACACACCGACAACACACACACACACCGACAACACACACACACACACACCGACAACACACACACACACACACCGACAACACACACACACACACACACACACCGACAACACACACACACACCGACAACACACACACACACAACACACACACACACACCAACAACACACACACACACACACACACCGACAACACACACACACACACACACACACACCGACAACACACACACACACCGACAACACACACACACACAACACACACACACACACACACCGACAACACACACACACACACACCGACAACACACACACACACACACAGACAACACACACACACACACTAACAACACACCGACAACACAAACACACACACCGACAACACACACACACCGACAACACACACACACACACACCGACAACACACACAAACACACCGACAACACACACACACACACACACACACACCGACAACACACACACACACACACCGATAACACACACACACCGACAACACACACACACACACCGACAACACACACACACACACACACCGACAACACACACACACACCGACAACACACACACACACACACCGACAACACACACACACACACACCGACAACACACACACACACAACACACACACACACACCGACAACAACACACCGACAACACACACACACACACCGACAACACACACACACCGACAACACACACACACACACACACACACACCGACAACACACAGACACACACACACACACACCGACAACACACACACACACACACACCGATAACACACACACACCGACAACACACACACACACACACCGACAACACACACACACCGACAACACACACACACACACACACACCGACAACACACACACAAAGCGACAACACACACACACACAACACAGACACACACACACACCGACAACACACACACACACACCAACAACACTCACACACACACACACCGACAACACACACACACACACCGACAACACACACACACACCGACAACACACACACACACCGACAACACACACACACACTCCGACAACACACACACACACACACACCGACAACACACACACACCGACAACACACACACACACAACACACACACACACACACCAACAACACACACACACACACACACCGACAACACACACACACACAACACACACACACTACCACCGACAACACACACACACACATCGACAACACACACACACACACCGACAACACACACACACAACACACACACACACACCGACAACACACACACACACACACCCGACAACACACACACACACACACCGACAACACACACACACACACCGACAACACACACTCACACACACCGACAACACACACACACACAACACACACACACACACACACCGACAATACACACACACCGACAACACTCACACACACACACACCGACAACACACACACACACACACACTAACAACACACCGACAACACACACACACACACCGACAACACACACACACCGACAACACACACACACACACACCGACAACACACACACACACACCGACAACACACACACACACACACCGACAACACACACACACACACACACTAACAACACACCGACAACACACACACACACACCGACAACACACACACACCGACAACACACACACACACACACCGACAACACACACAAACACACCGACAACACACACACACACACACACACCGACAACACACACACACACCGATAACACACACACACCGACAACACACACACACACACCGACAACACACACACACACACACCGACAACACACACACACACCGACAACACACACACACACACCGACAACACACACACACACACACCAACAACACACCGACAACACACACACACCGACAACACACACACACACACACCGACAACACACACACACACACACTAACAACACACCGACAACACACACACACACACCGACAACACACACACACCGACAACACACACACACACACACACCGACAACACACACACACACACCGACAACACACACACACACACACCGACAACACACACACACACACCGACAACACACACACACACACACCGACAACACACACACACACACACACTAACAACACACCGACAACACACACACACACACCGACAACACACACACACCGACAACACACACACACACACACCGACAACACACACAAACACACCGACAACACACACACACACACACACACCGACAACACACACACACACACACCGATAACACACACACACCAACAACACACCCACACACACCGACAACATACACACACACACACCGACAACACACACACACACCGACAACACACACACACACACCGACAACACACACACACACACACCGACAACACACACACACACAACACACACACACACACACACCGACAACACACACACACACACACCGACAACACACACACACACACACCAACAACACACCGACAACACACACACACACACCGACAGCACACACACACCGACAACACACACACACACACACACCGACAACACACAGACACACACACACACACACCGACAACACACACACACACACACACCGATAACACACACACACCGACAACACACACACACACACACCGACAACACACACACACACCGACAACACATACACACACACACACACACACACCGACAACACACACACACACACCGACAACACACACACACAGCGACAACACACACACACACACAACACACACACACACACACACACCGACAACACACACACACCGACAACACTCACACACACACACACCGACAACACACACACACACACACCGACAACACATACACACACCGACAACACACACACACACCGACAACACACACACACACACACCGACAACACACACACACACAACACACACACACACCAACAACACACACACACACACACCGACAACACACACACACACAACACACACACACTTCCACCGACAACACACACACACACATCGACAACACACACACACACACCGACAACACACACACACACAACACACACACCGACAACACACACACACACACACCGACAACACACACACACACACACCGACAACACACACACACACACCGACAACACACACTCACACACACCGACAACACACACACACACAACACACACACACACACACACACCGACAACACACACACACCGACAACACTCACACACACACACACCGACAACACACACACACACACACCGACAACACACACACACACCGACAACACACACACACACACACCGACAACACACACACACACACACCGACAACACACACACACACCGACAACACACACACACACACACCGACAACACACACACACACACACCGACAACACACGCACACACACACACACCGACAACACACACACACACCGACAACACACACACACACAACACACACACACACACCAACAACACACACACACACACACACACCGACAACACACACACACACCGACAACACACACACACACAACACACACACACACACACCGACAACACACACACACACACCGACAACACACACACACCGACAACACACACACACACACACCGACAACACACACACACACACCGACAACACACACACACACACACACACCGACAACACACACACACACACACCGATAACACACACACACCGACAACACACACACACACACACCGACAACACACACACACACACCGACAACACACACACACACACACCGACAACACACACACACACACACCGACAACACACACACACACCGACAACACACACACACACAACACACACACACACACACACCGACAACACACACACACCGACAACACTCACACACACACACACCGACAACACACACACACACACACACCGACAACACACACACACACCGACAACACACACACACACACCGACAACACACACACACACACACCGACAACACACACACACACACAGACAGACAACACACACACACACACACTGACAACACACACACACACAACACACACACACACACCAACAACACACACACACACACACACACCGACAACACACACACACACAACACACACACACACACACCGACAACACACACACACACACATCGACAACACACACACACACACCGACAACACACACACACACAACACACACACACACACCGACAACACACACACACACACACACCGACAACACACACACACACACACCGACAACACACACACACACACCGACAACACACACACACCGACAACACACACACACACACACACCGACAACACACACACAACACACACACACACACACCGACAACACACACACACACACACCGACAACACACACACACACACACCGACAACACACACACAACACACACACACACACACCGACAACACACACACACACACCGACAACACACACACACACACACCAACAACACACCGACAACACACACACACACACCGACAACACACACACACCGACAACACACACACACACACACCGACAACACACAGACACACACACACACACACCGACAACACACACACACACACACACCGATAACACACACACACCGACAACACACACACACACACACACCGACAACACACACACACACCGACAACACACACACACACACACACACACACCGACAACACACACACACACACACCGACAACACACACACACAGCGACAACACACACACACACAACACACACACACACACACACCGACAACACACACACACCGACAACACTCACACACACACACACCGACAACACACACACACACACACACCGACAACACACACACACACCGACAACACACACACACACCGACAACACACACACACCGACAACACACACACACACACACACCGACAACACACACACACACCGACAACACACACACACACAACACACACACACACACACACCAACAACACACAAACACACACACACCGACAACACACACACACACAACACACACACACACACACCGACAACACACACACACACATCGACAACACACACACCGACAACACACACACACACAACACACACACACACACCGACAACACACACACACACACACCGACAACACACACACACACACACCGACAACACACACACACACACCGACAACACACACAAACACACACACCGACAACACACACACACACAACACACACACACACACACACCGACAACACACACACACCGACAACACTAACACACACACACCGACAACACACACACACACACACACCGACAACACACACACACACCGACAACACACACACACACACACCGACAACACACACACACACACACTGACAACACACACACACACACCGACAACACACACACACACCGACAACACACACACACACAACACACACACACACACACCAACAACACACACACACACACACACACCGACAAAACACACACACACACACACACCGACAACACACACACACACCGACAACACACACACACACACAACACACACACACACACACACCGACGACACACACACACACACACACCGACAACACACACACACACACACACTAACAACACACCGACAACACACACACACACACCGACAACACACACACACCGACAACACACACACACACACACACCGACAACACACACACACACCGACAACACACACACACACACACACACACCGACAACACACACACACACACACCGATAACACACACACACCGACAACACACACACACACACACCGACAACACACACACACACCGACAACACACACACACACACACACACACACACACACACACCGACAACACACAGACACACACACACACACACCGACAACACACACACACACACACACCGATAACACACACACACCGACAACACACACACACACACACCGACAACACACACACACACCGACAACACACACACACACACACACACACACACACACCGACAACACACACACACACACACACCGACAACACACACACACAGCGACAACACACACACACACAACACACACACACACACACACACCGACAACACACACACACCGACAACACTCACACACACACACACCGACAACACACACACACACACACCGACAACACACACACACACCGACAACACACACACACACCGACAACACACACACACACACCGACAACACACACACACACACACACCGACAACACACACACACACCGACAACACACACACACACAACACACACACACACCAACAACACACGCACACACACACACCGACAACACACACACACACAACACACACACACACACACCGACAACACACACACACACACATCGACAACACACACACACACACCGACAACACACACACACACAACACACACACACACACCGACAACACACACACACACACACACCGACAACACACACACACACCGACAACACACACACACACACCGACAACACACACACACCGACAACACACACACACACACACACCGACAACACACACACACAACACACACACACACACACACCGACAACACACACACACACACACCGACAACACACACACACACACACCGACAACACACACACACACAACACACACACACACACACACCGACAACACACACACACACACCGACAACACACACACACACACCAACAACACACCGACAACACACACACACACACCGACAACACACACACACCGACAACACACACACACACACACCGACAACACACAGACACACACACACACACACCGACAACACACACACACACCGATAACACACACACACCGACAACACACACACACACACACACCGACAACACACACACACACCGACAACACACACACACACACACACACACCGACAACACACACACACACACACCGACAACACACACACACAGCGACAACACACACACACACAACACACACACACACACACACCGACAACACACACCGACAACACTCACACACACACACACCGACAACACACACACACACACACCGACAACACACACACACACACACACCGACAACACACACACACACCGACAACACACACACACACAACACACACACACACACACCAACAACACACACACACACACACACCGACAACACACACACACACAACACACACACACTACCACCGACAACACACACACACACATCGACAACACACACACACACACCGACAACACACACACACACAACACACACACACACACCGACAACACACACACACACACACCGACAACACACACACACACCGATAACACACACACACCGACAACACACACACACACACACACCGACAACACACACACACACCGACAACACACACACACACACACACACACCGACAACACACACACACACACACCGACAACACACACACACACACCGACAACACACACTCACACACACCGACAACACACACACACACAACACACACACACACACACACACCGACAACACACACACACCGACAACACTCACACACACACACACCGACAACACACACACACACACACCGACAACACACACACACACCGACAACACACACACACACACACCGACAACACACACACACACACACCGACAACACACACACACACCGACAACACACACACACACACACCGACAACACACACACACACACACCGACAACACACGCACACACACACACACCGACAACACACACACACACCGACAACACACACACACACAACACACACACACACACCAACAACACACACACACACACACACACCGACAACACACACACACACCGACAACACACACACACACAACACACACACACACACACCGACAACACACACACACACACCGACAACACACACACACCGACAACACACACACACACACACCGACAACACACACACACACACCGACAACACACACACACACACACACACCGACAACACACACACACACACACCGATAACACACACACACCGACAACACACACACACACACACCGACAACACACACACACACACCGACAACACACACACACACACACCGACAACACACACACACACACACCGACAACACACACACACACCGACAACACACACACACACAACACACACACACACACACACACCGACAACACACACACACCGACAACACTCACACACACACACACCGACAACACACACACACACACACACCGACAACACACACACACACCGACAACACACACACACACACCGACAACACACACACACACACACCGACAACACACACACACACACAGACAGACAACACACACACACACACACTGACAACACACACACACACAACACACACACACACACCAACAACACACACACACACACACACACCGACAACACACACACACACAACACACACACACACACACCGACAACACACACACACACACATCGACAACACACACACACACACCGACAACACACACACACACAACACACACACACACACCGACAACACACACACACACACACACCCGACAACACACACACACACACACCGACAACACACACACACACACCGACAACACACACACACCGACAACACACACACACACACACACCGACAACACACACACAACACACACACACACACACCGACAACACACACACACACACACCGACAACACACACACACACACACCGACAACACACACACAACACACACACACACACACCGACAACACACACACACACACCGACAACACACACACACACACACCAACAACACACCGACAACACACACACACACACCGACAACACACACACACCGACAACACACACACACACACACCGACAACACACAGACACACACACACACACACCGACAACACACACACACACACACACCGATAACACACACACACCGACAACACACACACACACACACACCGACAACACACACACACACCGACAACACACACACACACACACACACACACCGACAACACACACACACACACACCGACAACACACACACACAGCGACAACACACACACACACAACACACACACACACACACACCGACAACACACACACACCGACAACACTCACACACACACACACCGACAACACACACACACACACACACCGACAACACACACACACACCGACAACACACACACACACCGACAACACACACACACCGACAACACACACACACACACACACCGACAACACACACACACACCGACAACACACACACACACAACACACACACACACACACACCAACAACACACAAACACACACACACCGACAACACACACACACACAACACACACACACACACACCGACAACACACACACACACATCGACAACACACACACCGACAACACACACACACACAACACACACACACACACCGACAACACACACACACACACACCGACAACACACACACACACACACCGACAACACACACACACACACCGACAACACACACAAACACACACACCGACAACACACACACACACAACACACACACACACACACACCGACAACACACACACACCGACAACACTAACACACACACACCGACAACACACACACACACACACACCGACAACACACACACACACCGACAACACACACACACACACACCGACAACACACACACACACACACTGACAACACACACACACACACCGACAACACACACACACACCGACAACACACACACACACAACACACACACACACACACCAACAACACACACACACACACACACACCGACAAAACACACACACACACACACACCGACAACACACACACACACCGACAACACACACACACACACAACACACACACACACACACACCGACGACACACACACACACACACACCGACAACACACACACACACACACACTAACAACACACCGACAACACACACACACACACCGACAACACACACACACCGACAACACACACACACACACACACCGACAACACACACACACACCGACAACACACACACACACACACACACCGACAACACACACACACACACACCGATAACACACACACACCGACAACACACACACACACACACCGACAACACACACACACACCGACAACACACACACACACACACACACACACACACACACACCGACAACACACAGACACACACACACACACACCGACAACACACACACACACACACACCGATAACACACACACACCGACAACACACACACACACACACCGACAACACACACACACACCGACAACACACACACACACACACACACACACACACACCGACAACACACACACACACACACACCGACAACACACACACACAGCGACAACACACACACACACAACACACACACACACACACACACCGACAACACACACACACCGACAACACTCACACACACACACACCGACAACACACACACACACACACCGACAACACACACACACACCGACAACACACACACACACCGACAACACACACACACACACCGACAACACACACACACACACACACCGACAACACACACACACACCGACAACACACACACACACAACACACACACACACCAACAACACACGCACACACACACACCGACAACACACACACACACAACACACACACACACACACCGACAACACACACACACACACATCGACAACACACACACACACACCGACAACACACACACACACAACACACACACACACACCGACAACACACACACACACACACACCGACAACACACACACACACCGACAACACACACACACACACCGACAACACACACACACCGACAACACACACACACACACACACCGACAACACACACACACAACACACACACACACACACACCGACAACACACACACACACACACCGACAACACACACACACACACACCGACAACACACACACACACAACACACACACACACACACACCGACAACACACACACACACACCGACAACACACACACACACACCAACAACACACCGACAACACACACACACACACCGACAACACACACACACCGACAACACACACACACACACACCGACAACACACAGACACACACACACACACACCGACAACACACACACACACCGATAACACACACACACCGACAACACACACACACACACACACCGACAACACACACACACACCGACAACACACACACACACACACACACACCGACAACACACACACACACACACCGACAACACACACACACAGCGACAACACACACACACACAACACACACACACACACACACCGACAACACACACCGACAACACTCACACACACACACACCGACAACACACACACACACACACCGACAACACACACACACACACACACCGACAACACACACACACACCGACAACACACACACACACAACACACACACACACACACCAACAACACACACACACACACACACCGACAACACACACACACACAACACACACACACTACCACCGACAACACACACACACACATCGACAACACACACACACACACCGACAACACACACACACACAACACACACACACACACCGACAACACACACACACACACACCGACAACACACACACACACCGATAACACACACACACCGACAACACACACACACACACACACCGACAACACACACACACACCGACAACACACACACACACACACACACACCGACAACACACACACACACACACCGACAACACACACACACAGCGACAACACACACACACACAACACACACACACACACACACCGACAACACACACCGACAACACTCACACACACACACACCGACAACACACACACACACACACCGACAACACACACACACACACACACCGACAACACACACACACACCGACAACACACACACACACAACACACACACACACACACACCAACAACACACACACACACACACACCGACAACACACACACACACAACACACACACACTACCACCGACAACACACACACACACATCGACAACACACACACACACACCGACAACACACACACACACAACACACACACACACACCGACAACACACACACACACACACCGACAACACACACACACACACACCGACAACACACACACACACACCGACAACACACACACACACACACCGACAACACACACTCACACACACCGACAACACACACACACACAACACACACACACACACACACCGACAACACACACACACCGACAACACTCACACACACACACACCGACAACACACACACACACACACCGACAACACACACACACACCGACAACACACACACACACACACCGACAACACACACACACACACACCGACAACACACACACACACACACACCGACAACACACACACACACCGACAACACACACACACACAACACACACACACACACCAACAACACACACACACACACACACACCGACAAAACACACACACACACACACACCGACAACACACACACACCGACAACACACACACACACACAACACACACACACACACACACCGACGACACACACACACACACACACCGACAACACACACACACACACACACTAACAACACACCGACAACACACACACACACACACCGACAACACACAGACACACACACACACACACCGACAACACACACACACACCGATAACACACACACACCGACAACACACACACACACACACACCGACAACACACACACACACCGACAACACACACACACACACACACACACCGACAACACACACACACACACACCGACAACACACACACACAGCGACAACACACACACACACAACACACACACACACACACACCGACAACACACACCGACAACACTCACACACACACACACCGACAACACACACACACACACACCGACAACACACACACACACACACACCGACAACACACACACACACCGACAACACACACACACACAACACACACACACACACACCAACAACACACACACACACACACACCGACAACACACACACACACAACACACACACACTACCACCGACAACACACACACACACATCGACAACACACACACACACACCGACAACACACACACACACAACACACACACACACACCGACAACACACACACACACACACCGACAACACACACACACACCGATAACACACACACACCGACAACACACACACACACACACCGACAACACACACACACACCGACAACACACACACACACACACACACACCGACAACACACACACACACACACCGACAACACACACACACAGCGACAACACACACACACACAACACACACACACACACACACCGACAACACACACCGACAACACTCACACACACACACACCGACAACACACACACACACACACCGACAACACACACACACACACACACCGACAACACACACACACACCGACAACACACACACACACAACACACACACACACACACCAACAACACACACACACACACACACCGACAACACACACACACACAACACACACACACTACCACCGACAACACACACACACACATCGACAACACACACACACACACCGACAACACACACACACACAACACACACACACACACCGACAACACACACACACACACACCGACAACACACACACACACACACCGACAACACACACACACACACCGACAACACACACACACACACACCGACAACACACACTCACACACACCGACAACACACACACACACAACACACACACACACACACACCGACAACACACACACACCGACAACACTCACACACACACACACCGACAACACACACACACACACACCGACAACACACACACACACCGACAACACACACACACACACACCGACAACACACACACACACACACCGACAACACACACACACACACACACCGACAACACACACACACACCGACAACACACACACACACAACACACACACACACACCAACAACACACACACACACACACACACCGACAAAACACACACACACACACACACCGACAACACACACACACCGACAACACACACACACACACAACACACACACACACACACACCGACGACACACACACACACACACACCGACAACACACACACACACACACACTAACAACACACCGACAACACACACACACACACCGACAACACACACACACCGACAACACACACACACACACACACCGACAACACACACACACACCGACAACACACACACACACACACACACCGACAACACACACACACACACACCGATAACACACACACACCGACAACACACACACACACACACCGACAACACACACACACACCGACAACACACACACACACACACACACACACACACACACACCGACAACACACAGACACACACACACACACACCGACAACACACACACACACACACACCGATAACACACACACACCGACAACACACACACACACACACCGACAACACACACACACACCGACAACACACACACACACACACACACACACACACACCGACAACACACACACACACACACACCGACAACACACACACACAGCGACAACACACACACACACAACACACACACACACACACACACCGACAACACACACACACCGACAACACTCACACACACACACACCGACAACACACACACACACACACCGACAACACACACACACACCGACAACACACACACACACCGACAACACACACACACACCGACAACACACACACACACACACACCGACAACACACACACACACCGACAACACACACACACACAACACACACACACACCAACAACACACGCACACACACACACCGACAACACACACACACACAACACACACACACACACACCGACAACACACACACACACACATCGACAACACACACACACACACCGACAACACACACACACACAACACACACACCGACAACACACACACACACACACACCGACAACACACACACACACCGACAACACACACACACACACCGACAACACACACACACCGACAACACACACACACACACACACCGACAACACACACACACAACACACACACACACACACACCGACAACACACACACACACACACCGACAACACACACACACACACACCGACAACACACACACACACAACACACACACACACACACACCGACAACACACACACACACACCGACAACACACACACACACACCAACAACACACCGACAACACACACACACACACCGACAACACACACACACCGACAACACACACACACACACACCGACAACACACAGACACACACACACACACACCGACAACACACACACACACCGATAACACACACACACCGACAACACACACACACACACACACCGACAACACACACACACACCGACAACACACACACACACACACACACACCGACAACACACACACACACACACCGACAACACACACACACAGCGACAACACACACACACACAACACACACACACACACACACCGACAACACACACCGACAACACTCACACACACACACACCGACAACACACACACACACACACCGACAACACACACACACACACCGACAACACACACACACACCGACAACACACACACACACAACACACACACACACACACCAACAACACACACACACACACACACCGACAACACACACACACACAACACACACACACTACCACCGACAACACACACACACACATCGACAACACACACACACACACCGACAACACACACACACACAACACACACACACACACCGACAACACACACACACACACACCGACAACACACACACACACACACCGACAACACACACACACACACCGACAACACACACACACACACACCGACAACACACACACACACACACCGACAACACACACACACACACCGACAACACACACTCACACACACCGACAACACACACACACACAACACACACACACACACACACCGACAACACACACACACCGACAACACTCACACACACACACACCGACAACACACACACACACACACCGACAACACACACACACACCGACAACACACACACACACACACCGACAACACACACACACACACACCGACAACACACACACACACACACACCGACAACACACACACACACCGACAACACACACACACACAACACACACACACACACCAACAACACACACACACACACACACACACCGACAACACACACACACACACACACACCGACAACACACACACACACCGACAACACACACACACACAACACACACACACACACACACCGACAACACACACACACACACACCGACAACACACACACACCGACAACACACACACACACACCGACAACACACACACACACACCGACAACACACACACACACACCGACAACACACACACACACCGACAACACACACACACACACACACACACACCGACAACACACACACACACACACCGACAACACACACACACACACCGACAACACACACACACACAACACACACACACACACACACCGACAACACACACACACCGACAACACTCACACACACACACACCGACAACACACACACACACACCGACAACACACACACACACCGACAACACACACACACACACCGACAACACACACACACACACACCGACAACACACACACACACACAGACAGACAACACACACAGACACACTGACAACACACACACACACAACACACACACACACACACCAACAACACACACACACACACACACCGACAACACACACACACACAACACACACACACACACACCGACAACACACACACACACACATCGACAACACACACACACACACACCGACAACACACACACACACAACACACACACACCGACAACACACACACACACACACACCGACAACACACACACACACACACCGACAACACACACACACACACCGACAACACACACACACCGACAACACACACACACACACACACCGACAACACACACACACAACACACACACACACACACACCGACAACACACACACACACACACCGACAACACACACACACACACCGACAACACACACACACACACACCGACAACACACACACACACAACACACACACACACACACACACCGACAACACACACACACACACCGACAACACACACACACACACACCAACAACACACCGACAACACACACACACACACCGACAACACACACACACCGACAACACACACACACACACACCGACAACACACAGACACACACACACACACACCGACAACACACACACACACACACACCGATAACACACACACACCGACAACACACACACACACACACCGACAACACACACACCGACAACACACACACACACACACACACACACACACCGACAACACACACACACACACACCGACAACACACACACACACAGCGACAACACACACACACACAACACACACACACACACACACCGACAACACACACACACCGACAACACTCACACACACACACACCGACAACACACACACACACACACCGACAACACACACACACACCGACAACAGACACACACACCGACAACACACACACACACACAACACACACACACACCAACAACACACAAACACACACACACCGACAACACACACACACACAACACACACACACACACACCGACAACAAACACACACACATCGACAACACACACACACACACCGACAACACACACACACACAACACACACACACACACCGACAACACACACACACACACACCGACAACACACACACACACACACCGACAACACACACACACACACCGACAACACACACTCACACACACCGACAACAGACACACACACAACACACACACACACACACACCGACAACACACACACACCGACAACACTAACACACACACACACCGACAACACACACTCACACAAACACCGACAACACACACACACACCGACAACACACACACACACACACCGACAACACACACACACACACCGACAACACACACACACACACACACACCGACAACACACACACACACCGACAACACACACACACACAACACACACACACACACACCAACAACACACACACACACACACACCGACAACACACACACACACACACACACCGACAACACACACACACACCGACAACACACACACACACAACACACACACACACACACACCGACAACACACACACACACACACACACCGACAACACACACACACACACACTAACAACACACCGACAACACACACACACACACCGACAACACACACACACCGACAACACACACACACACACACACACCGACAACACACACACACACCGACAACACACACACACACACACACACCGACAACACACACACACACACACCGACAACACACACACACACACACACCGACAACACACACACACACCGACAACACACACACACACAACACACACACACACACACCAACAACACACACACACACACACACCGACAACACACACACACACAACACACACACACTACCACCGACAACACACACACACACATCGACAACACACACACACACACCGACAACACACACACACACAACACACACACACACACCGACAACACACACACACACACACCGACAACACACACACACACACACCGACAACACACACACACACACCGACAACACACACACACACACACCGACAACACACACACACACACACCGACAACACACACACACACACCGACAACACACACTCACACACACCGACAACACACACACACACAACACACACACACACACACACCGACAACACACACACACCGACAACACTCACACACACACACACCGACAACACACACACACACACACCGACAACACACACACACACCGACAACACACACACACACACACCGACAACACACACACACACACACCGACAACACACACACACACACACACCGACAACACACACACACACCGACAACACACACACACACAACACACACACACACACCAACAACACACACACACACACACACACACCGACAACACACACACACACACACGACAACACACACACACACACACCGACAACACACACACACACAACACACACACACACGACACCGACAACACACACACACACACACCGACAACACACACACACCCACCGACAACACACACACACACACCGACAACACACACACACCGACACCGACACACACACACACACACCGACAACACACACACACACGACACACACACACACACACACACACACCGACAACACACACACACACACACCGACAACACACACACACACACCGACAACACACACACACACAACACACACACACACACACACCGACAACACACACACACCGACAACACTCACACACACACACACCGACAACACACACACACACACACACCGACAACACACACACACACCGACAACACACACACACACACCGACAACACACACACACACACACCGACAACACACACACACACACGACAGACAACACACACACACACCGACAACACACACACACACAACACACACACACACACACAACACACACACACACACACACCGACAACACACACACACACAACACACACACACACACACCGACAACACACACACACACACATCGACAACACACACACACACACACCGACAACACACACACACACAACACACACACACCGACAACACACACACACACACACACCGACAACACACACACACACACACCGACAACACACACACACACACCGACAACACACACACACCGACAACACACACACACACACACACCGACAACACACACACACAACACACACACACACACACACCGACAACACACACACACACACACCGACAACACACACACACACACCGACAACACACACACACACACACCGACAACACACACACACACAACACACACACACACACACACACCGACAACACACACACACACACCGACAACACACACACACACACACCAACAACACACCGACAACACACACACACACACCGACAACACACACACACCGACAACACACACACACACACACCGACAACACACAGACACACACACACACACACCGACAACACACACACACACACACACCGATAACACACACACACCGACAACACACACACACACACACCGACAACACACACACCGACAACACACACACACACACACACACACACCGACAACACACACACACACACACCGACAACACACACACACACAGCGACAACACACACACACACAACACACACACACACACACACCGACAACACACACACACCGACAACACTCACACACACACACACCGACAACACACACACACACACACCGACAACACACACACACACACCGACAACAGACACACACACCGACAACACACACACACACACAACACACACACACACCAACAACACACAAACACACACACACCGACAACACACACACACACAACACACACACACACACACCGACAACAAACACACACACATCGACAACACACACACACACACCGACAACACACACACACACAACACACACACACACACCGACAACACACACACACACACACCGACAACACACACACACACACACCGACAACACACACACACACACCGACAACACACACTCACACACACCGACAACACACACACACACAACACACACACACACACACACCGACAACACACACACACCGACAACACTAACACACACACACACCGACAACACACACACACACAAACACCGACAACACACACACACACCGACAACACACACACACACACACCGACAACACACACACACACACCGACAACACACACACACACACACACACCGACAACACACACACACACCGACAACACACACACACACAACACACACACACACACACCAACAACACACACACACACACACACCGACAACACACACACACACACACACACCGACAACACACACACACACCGACAACACACACACACACAACACACACACACACACACACCGACAACACACACACACACACACACCGACAACACACACACACACACACTAACAACACACCGACAACACACACACACACACCGACAACACACACACACCGACAACACACACACACACACACACACCGACAACACACACACACACCGACAACACGCACACACACACACACACCGACAACACACACACACACACACCGATAACACACACACACCGACAACACACACACACACACACCGACAACACACACACACACCGACAACACACACACACACACACACACACACACACCGACAACACACAGACACACAGACACACACACCGACAACACACACACACACACACACCGATAACACACACACACCGACAACACACACACACACACACCGACAACACACACACACACCGACAACACACACACACACACACACACCGACAACATACACACACACACACCGACAACACACACACACAGCGACAACACACACACACACAACACACACACACACACACACACCGACAACACACAAACACCGACAACACTCACACACACACACACCGACAACACACACACACACACACCGACAACACACACACACACACCGACAACACACACACACACCGACAACACACACACACACACACCGACAACACACACACACACACACACCGACAACACACACACACACCGACAACACACACACACACAACACACACACACACACCAACAACACACACACACACACACACCGACAACACACACACACACAACACACACACACTACCACCGACAACACACACACACACATCGACAACACACACACACACACCGACAACACACACCCACACAACACACACACACACACCGACAACACACACACACACACACCGACAACACACACACACACACACACACCGACAACACACACACACACCGACAATACACACTCACACACACCGACAACACACACACACACAACACACACACACACACACACCGACAACACACACACACCGACAACACTCACACACACACACACCGACAACACACACACACACACACCGACAACACACACACACACCGACAACACACACACACACACACCGACAACACACACACACACACACACCGACAACACACACACACCGACAACACTCACACACACACACACCGACAACACACACACACACACACCGACAACACACACACACACCGACAACACACACACACACACACCGACAACACACACACACACACACCGACAACACACACACACACACACACCGACAACACACACACACACCGACAACACACACACACACAACACACACACACACACCAACAACACACACACACACACACACCGACAACACACACACACACACACACACCGACAACACACACACACACCGACAACACACACACACACAACACACACACACACACACACCGACAACACACACACACACACACCGACAACACACACACACACACACCGACAACACACACACACACACACACTAACAACACACCGACAACACACACACACACACCGACAACACACACACACCGACAACACACACACACACACCGACAACACACACACACACACACCGACAACACACACACACACACCGACAACACACACACACACACACCGACAACACACACACACACAACACACACACACACACACACACCGACAACACACACACACACACCGACAACACACACACACACACACCAACAACACACCGACAACACACACACACACACCGACAACACACACACACCGACAACACACACACACACACACCGACAACACACAGACACACACACACACACACCGACAACACACACACACACACACACCGATAACACACACACACCGACAACACACACACACACACACCGACAACACACACACCGACAACACACACACACACACACACACACACCGACAACACACACACACACACACCGACAACACACACACACACAGCGACAACACACACACACACAACACACACACACACACACACCGACAACACACACACACCGACAACACTCACACACACACACACCGACAACACACACACACACACACCGACAACACACACACACACCGACAACAGACACACACACCGACAACACACACACACACACACCGACAACACACACACACACACCGACAACACACACACACACACAACACACACACACACCAACAACACACAAACACACACACACCGACAACACACACACACACAACACACACACACACACACCGACAACAAACACACACACATCGACAACACACACACACACACCGACAACACACACACACACAACACACACACACACACCGACAACACACACACACACACACCGACAACACACACACACACACACCGACAACACACACACACACACCGACAACACACACTCACACACACCGACAACACACACACACACAACACACACACACACACACACCGACAACACACACACACCGACAACACTAACACACACACACACCGACAACACACACACACACAAACACCGACAACACACACACACACCGACAACACACACACACACACACCGACAACACACACACACACACCGACAACACACACACACACACACACACCGACAACACACACACACACCGACAACACACACACACACAACACACACACACACACACCAACAACACACACACACACACACACCGACAACACACACACACACACACACACACACCGACAACACACACACACACCGACAACACACACACACACAACACACACACACACACACACCGACAACACACACACACACACACACCGACAACACACACACACACACACTAACAACACACCGACAACACACACACACACACCGACAACACACACACACCGACAACACACACACACACACACACACCGACAACACACACACACACCGACAACACACACACACACACACACACCGACAACACACACACACACACACCGATAACACACACACACCGACAACACACACACACACACACCGACAACACACACACACACCGACAACACACACACACACACACACACACACCGACAACACACAGACACACAGACACACACACCGACAACACACACACACACACACACCGATAACACACACACACCGACAACACACACACACACACACCGACAACACACACACACACCGACAACACACACACACACACACACACCGACAACATACACACACACACACCGACAACACACACACACAGCGACAACACACACACACACAACACACACACACACACACACACCGACAACACACAAACACCGACAACACTCACACACACACACACCGACAACACACACACACACACACCGACAACACACACACACCGACAACACACACACACACCGACAACACACACACACACACACCGACAACACACACACACACACACACCGACAACACACACACACACCGACAACACACACACACACAACACACACACACACACACCAACAACACACACACACACACACACCGACAACACACACACACACACACACACCGACAACACACACACACACCGACAACACACACACACACAACACACACACACACACACACCGACAACACACACACACACACACACCGACAACACACACACACACACACTAACAACACACCGACAACACACACACACACACCGACAACACACACACACCGACAACACACACACACACACACACACCGACAACACACACACACACCGACAACACACACACACACACACACACCGACAACACACACACACACACACCGATAACACACACACACCGACAACACACACACACACACACCGACAACACACACACACACCGACAACACACACACACACACACACACACACCGACAACACACAGACACACAGACACACACACCGACAACACACACACACACACACACCGATAACACACACACACCGACAACACACACACACACACACCGACAACACACACACACACCGACAACACACACACACACACACACACCGACAACATACACACACACACACCGACAACACACCAACACAGCGACAACACACACACACACAACACACACACACACACACACACCGACAACACACAAACACCGACAACACTCACACACACACACACCGACAACACACACACACACACACCGACAACACACACACACACACCGACAACACACACACACACCGACAACACACACACACACACACACCTACAACACACACACACACACACCGACAACACACACACACCGACAACACACACACACACAACACACACACACACACACCAACAACACACACACACACACACACCGACAACACACACACACACAACACACACACACTACCACCGACAACACACACACACACATCGACAACACACACACACACACCGACAACACACACCCACACAACACACACACACACACCGACAACACACACACACACACACCGACAACACACACACACACACACACACCGACAACACACACACACACCGACAATACACACTCACACACACCGACAACACACACACACACAACACACACACACACACACCGACAACACACACACACCGACAACACTCACACACACACACACCGACAACACACACACACACACACCGACAACACACACACACACCGACAACACACACACACACACACCGACAACACACACACACACACACACCGACAACACACACACACCGACAACACTCACACACACACACACCGACAACACACACACACACACACCGACAACACACACACACACCGACAACACACACACACACACACCGACAACACACACACACACACACCGACAACACACACACACACACACACCGACAACACACACACACACCGACAACACACACACACACAACACACACACACACACCAACAACACACACACACACACACACCGACAACACACACACACACACACACACCGACAACACACACACACACCGACAACACACACACACACAACACACACACACACACACACCGACAACACACACACACACACACCGACAACACACACACACACACACCGACAACACACACACACACACACACTAACAACACACCGACAACACACACACACACACCGACAACACACACACACCGACAACACACACACACACACCGACAACACACACACACACACACCGACAACACACACACACACACCGACAACACACACACACACACACCGACAACACACACACACACAACACACACACACACACACACACCGACAACACACACACACACACCGACAACACACACACACACACACCAACAACACACCGACAACACACACACACACACCGACAACAAACACACACCGACAACACACACACACACACACCGACAACACACAGACACACACACACACACACCGACAACACACACACACACACACACCGATAACACACACACACCGACAACACACACACACACACACCGACAACACACACACCGACAACACACACACACACACACACACACACCGACAACACACACACACACACACCGACAACACACACACACACAGCGACAACACACACACACACAACACACACACACACACACACCGACAACACACACACACCGACAACACTCACACACACACACACCGACAACACACACACACACACACCGACAACACACACACACACCGACAACAGACACACACACCGACAACACACACACACACACACCGACAACACACACACACACACACACCGACAACACACACACACACACAACACACACACACACCAACAACACACAAACACACACACACCGACAACACACACACACACAACACACACACACACACACCGACAACAAACACACACACATCGACAACACACACACACACACCGACAACACACACACACACAACACACACACACACACCGACAACACACACACACACACACCGACAACACACACACACACACACCGACAACACACACACACACACCGACAACACACACTCACACACACCGACAACACACACACACACAACACACACACACACACACACCGACAACACACACACACCGACAACACTAACACACACACACACCGACAACACACACACACACAAACACCGACAACACACACACACACCGACAACACACACACACACACACCGACAACACACACACACACACCGACAACACACACACACACACACACACCGACAACACACACACACACCGACAACACACACACACACAACACACACACACACACACCAACAACACACACACACACACACACCGACAACACACACACACACACACACACCGACAACACACACACACACCGACAACACACACACACACAACACACACACACACACACACCGACAACACACACACACACACACACCGACAACACACACACACACACACTAACAACACACCGACAACACACACACACACACCGACAACACACACACACCGACAACACACACACACACACACACACCGACAACACACACACACACCGACAACACCACACACACACACACACCGACAACACACACACACACACACCGATAACACACACACACCGACAACACACACACACACACACCGACAACACACACACACACCGACAACACACACACACACACACACACACACCGACAACACACAGACACACAGACACACACACCGACAACACACACACACACACACACCGATAACACACACACACCGACAACACACACACACACACACCGACAACACACACACACACCGACAACACACACACACACACACACACCGACAACATACACACACACACACCGACAACACACACACACAGCGACAACACACACACACACAACACACACACACACACACACACCGACAACACACAAACACCGACAACACTCACACACACACACACCGACAACACACACACACACACACCGACAACACACACACACACACCGACAACACACACACACACCGACAACACACACACACACACACCGACAACACACACACACACACACACCGACAACACACACACACACAACACACACACACACACACCAACAACACACACACACACACACACCGACAACACACACACACACAACACACACACACTACCACCGACAACACACACACACACATCGACAACACACACACACACACCGACAACACACACCCACACAACACACACACCGACAACACACACACACACACACCGACAACACACACACACACACACACACCGACAACACACACACACACCGACAATACACACTCACACACACCGACAACACACACACACACAACACACACACACACACACACCGACAACACACACACACCGACAACACTCACACACACACACACCGACAACACACACACACACACACCGACAACACACACACACACCGACAACACACACACACACACACCGACAACACACACACACACACACACCGACAACACACACACACCGACAACACTCACACACACACACACCGACAACACACACACACACACACCGACAACACACACACACACCGACAACACACACACACACACACCGACAACACACACACACACACACCGACAACACACACACACACACACACCGACAACACACACACACACCGACAACACACACACACACAACACACACACACACACCAACAACACACACACACACACACACCGACAACACACACACACACACACACCGACAACACACACACACACCGACAACACACACACACACAACACACACACACACACACACCGACAACACACACACACACACACCGACAACACACACACACACACACCGACAACACACACACACACACACACTAACAACACACCGACAACACACACACACACACCGACAACACACACACACCGACAACACACACACACACACCGACAACACACACACACACACCGACAACACACACACACACACACCGACAACACACACACACACCGACAACACACACACACACACACACACACACACCGACAACACACACACACACACACCGACAACACACACACACACCGACAACACACACACACACAACACACACACACACACACACCGACAACACACACACACCGACAACACTCACACACACACACACCGACAACACACACACACACACACACCGACAACACACACACACACCGACAACACACACACACCGACAACACACACACACACACACCGACAACACACACACACACACAGACAGACAACACACACAGACACACTGACAACACACACACACACAACACACACACACACACACCAACAACACACACACACACACACACCGACAACACACACACACACAACACACACACACACACACACACACACACCAACAACACTCACACACACACACACCGACAACACACACACACACACACCGACAACACACAGACACACAGACACACACACCGACAACACACACACACACACACACCGATAACACACACACACCGACAACACACACACACACACACCGACAACACACACACACACCGACAACACACACACACACACACACACCGACAACATACACACACACACACCGACAACACACACACACAGCGACAACACACACACACACAACACACACACACACACACACACCGACAACACACAAACACCGACAACACTCACACACACACACACCGACAACACACACACACACACACCGACAACACACACACACACACCGACAACACACACACACACCGACAACACACACACACACACACCGACAACACACACACACACACACACCGACAACACACACACACACCGACAACACACACACACACAACACACACACACACACCAACAACACACACACACACACACACCGACAACACACACACACACAACACACACACACTACCACCGACAACACACACACACACATCGACAACACACACACACACACCGACAACACACACCCACACAACACACACACACACACCGACAACACACACACACACACACCGACAACACACACACACACACACACACCGACAACACACACACACACCGACAATACACACTCACACACACCGACAACACACACACACACAACACACACACACACACACACCGACAACACACACACACCGACAACACTCACACACACACACACCGACAACACACACACACACACACCGACAACACACACACACACCGACAACACACACACACACACACCGACAACACTCACACACACACACACCGACAACACACACACACACACACCGACAACACACACACACACCGACAACACACACACACACACACCGACAACACACACACACACACACCGACAACACACACACACACACACACCGACAACACACACACACACCGACAACACACACACACACAACACACACACACACACCAACAACACACACACACACACACACCGACAACACACACACACACACACACACCGACAACACACACACACACCGACAACACACACACACACAACACACACACACACACACACCGACAACACACACACACACACACCGACAACACACACACACACACACCGACAACACACACACACACACACACTAACAACACACCGACAACACACACACACACACCGACAACACACACACACCGACAACACACACACACACACCGACAACACACACACACACACACCGACAACACACACACACACACCGACAACACACACACACACACACCGACAACACACACACACACAACACACACACACACACACACACCGACAACACACACACACACACCGACAACACACACACACACACACCAACAACACACCGACAACACACACACACACACCGACAACACACACACACCGACAACACACACACACACACACCGACAACACACAGACACACACACACACACACCGACAACACACACACACACACACACCGATAACACACACACACCGACAACACACACACACACACACCGACAACACACACACCGACAACACACACACACACACACACACACACCGACAACACACACACACACACACCGACAACACACACACACACAGCGACAACACACACACACACAACACACACACACACACACACCGACAACACACACACACCGACAACACTCACACACACACACACCGACAACACACACACACACACACCGACAACACACACACACACCGACAACAGACACACACACCGACAACACACACACACACACACCGACAACACACACACACACACCGACAACACACACACACACACAACACACACACACACCAACAACACACAAACACACACACACCGACAACACACACACACACAACACACACACACACACACCGACAACAAACACACACACATCGACAACACACACACACACACCGACAACACACACACACACAACACACACACACACACCGACAACACACACACACACACACCGACAACACACACACACACACACCGACAACACACACACACACACCGACAACACACACTCACACACACCGACAACACACACACACACAACACACACACACACACACACCGACAACACACACACACCGACAACACTAACACACACACACACCGACAACACACACACACACAAACACCGACAACACACACACACACCGACAACACACACACACACACACCGACAACACACACACACACACCGACAACACACACACACACACACACACCGACAACACACACACACACCGACAACACACACACACACAACACACACACACACACACCAACAACACACACACACACACACACCGACAACACACACACACACACACACACCGACAACACACACACACACCGACAACACACACACACACAACACACACACACACACACACCGACAACACACACACACACACACACCGACAACACACACACACACACACTAACAACACACCGACAACACACACACACACACCGACAACACACACACACCGACAACACACACACACACACACACACCGACAACACACACACACACCGACAACACACACACACACACACACACCGACAACACACACACACACACACCGATAACACACACACACCGACAACACACACACACACACACCGACAACACACACACACACCGACAACACACACACACACACACACACACACCGACAACACACAGACACACAGACACACACACCGACAACACACACACACACACACACCGATAACACACACACACCGACAACACACACACACACACACCGACAACACACACACACACCGACAACACACACACACACACACACACCGACAACATACACACACACACACCGACAACACACACACACAGCGACAACACACACACACACAACACACACACACACACACACACCGACAACACACAAACACCGACAACACTCACACACACACACACCGACAACACACACACACACACACCGACAACACACACACACCGACAACACACACACACACCGACAACACACACACACACACACCGACAACACACACACACACACACACCGACAACACACACACACACCGACAACACACACACACACAACACACACACACACACACCAACAACACACACACACACACACACCGACAACACACACACACACACACACACCGACAACACACACACACACCGACAACACACACACACACAACACACACACACACACACACCGACAACACACACACACACACACACCGACAACACACACACACACACACTAACAACACACCGACAACACACACACACACACCGACAACACACACACACCGACAACACACACACACACACACACACCGACAACACACACACACACACCGACAACACACACACACACACACACACCGACAACACACACACACACACACCGATAACACACACACACCGACAACACACACACACACACACCGACAACACACACACACACCGACAACACACACACACACACACACACACACACCGACAACACACAGACACACAGACACACACACCGACAACACACACACACACACACACCGATAACACACACACACCGACAACACACACACACACACACCGACAACACACACACACACCGACAACACACACACACACACACACACCGACAACATACACACACACACACCGACAACACACCAACACAGCGACAACACACACACACACAACACACACACACACACACACACCGACAACACACAAACACCGACAACACTCACACACACACACACCGACAACACACACACACACACACCGACAACACACACACACACACCGACAACACACACACACACCGACAACACACACACACACACACACCTACAACACACACACACACACACCGACAACACACACACACACCGACAACACACACACACACAACACACACACACACACACCAACAACACACACACACACACACACCGACAACACACACACACACAACACACACACACTACCACCGACAACACACACACACACATCGACAACACACACACACACACCGACAACACACACCCACACAACACACACACACACACCGACAACACACACACACACACACCGACAACACACACACACACACACACACCGACAACACACACACACACCGACAATACACACTCACACACACCGACAACACACACACACACAACACACACACACACACACCGACAACACACACACACCGACAACACTCACACACACACACACCGACAACACACACACACACACACCGACAACACACACACACACCGACAACACACACACACACACACCGACAACACACACACACACACACACCGACAACACACACACACCGACAACACTCACACACACACACACCGACAACACACACACACACACACCGACAACACACACACACACACCGACAACACACACACACACACACCGACAACACACACACACACACACCGACAACACACACACACACACCGACAACACACACACACACACACCGACAACACACACACACACACACCGACAACACACACACACACACACCGACAACACACACACACACACACTGACAACACACACACACACACACCGACAACACACACACACACACACCGACAACACACACACACCGACAACACACACACACACACACCGACAACACACACACACACCGACAACACACACACACACACACACCGACAACACACACACACACACACCGACAACACACACACACACCGACAACACACACACACACACACCGACAACACACACACACACACACACCGACAACACACACACACCGACAACACTCACACACACACACACCGACAACACACACACACACACACACACACGACAACACACACACACACACCGACAACACACACACACACGACAACACACACACACACACACTGCAACACCACACACACACACCGACAACACACACACACACCGACAACACACACACACACACACAACACACACACACACCGACAACACACACACACACACACACCGACAACACACACACACACAACACACACACACTACCACCGACAACACACACACACACATCGACAACACACACACACACACCGACAACACACACCCACACAACACACACACACACACCGACAACACACACACACACACACCGACAACACACACACACACACACACACCGACAACACACACACACACCGACAACACACACTCACACACACCGACAACACACACACACACAACACACACACACACACACCGACAACACACACACACCGACAACACTCACACACACACACACCGACAACACACACACACACACACCGACAACACACACACACACCGACAACACACACACACACACACCGACAACACACACACACACACACACCGACAACACACACACACCGACAACACAACACACACACACACCGACAACACACACACACACACACCGACAACACACACACACACACACCGACAACACACACACACACACACACGACACACACACACACACCGACAACACACACACACACAACACACACACACACACCACCGACAACACACACACACACACACCGACAACACACACACACACACACCGACAACACACACACACACACACCGACAACACACACACACACACACTGACAACACACACACACACACACCGACAATACACACTCACACACACCGACAACACACACACACACAACACACACACACACACACCGACAACACACACACACCGACAACACTCACACACACACACACCGACAACACACACACACACACACCGACAACACACACACACACCGACAACACACACACACACACACCGACAACACACACACACACACACACCGACAACACACACACACCGACAACACTCACACACACACACACCGACAACACACACACACACACACACACACCGACAACACACACACACACACCGACAACACACACACACACAACACACACACACACACACTGACAACACACACACACCGACAACACACACACACACCGACAACACACACACACACACACAACACACACACACACCGACAACACACACACACAAACACACCGACAACACACACACACACACATCGACAACACACACACACACACACCGACAACACACAAACACACACCGACAACACACACACACACACCGACAACACACACACACACACACCGACAACACACACACACACACACACACACACGACACACACACACACACCGACAACACACACACACACCGACAACACACACACACACACCGACAACACACACACACACACACCGACAACACACACACACACACCGACAACACACACACACACACACACACACACACACCACAACACACAACACACACACACCACACACACACACACACAACACACACACACACACACCGACAACAAACACACACACACGACAACACACACACACACACCGACAACACACACACACACAACACACACACACACACCGACAACACACACACACACACACCGACAACACACACACACACACACGACAACACACACACACACACACCGACAACACACACACACACACACACACACACACACACACACACACACACCGACACACACACACACACACACCGACAACACACACACACACACACCGACAACACACACACACACACACCGACAACACACACACACACACCGACAACACACACACACACACACCGACAACACACACACACACACCGACAACACACACACACACACACACCGACAACACACACACACCGACAACACACACACACACAACACACACACACACACACCGACAACACACACACACACACACCGACAACACACACACACACACACACACCACAACACACACACACACCGACAACACACACACACACACACACCACACACACACACACACCGACAACACACACACACACACACACCGACAACACACACACACACACACACACACCGACAACACACACACACACACCGACAACACACACACACACACACACACACACACACACGACAACACACACACACCGACAACACACACACACACCGACAACACACACACACACACACACACACACACACACCGACAACACACACACACACACACCGACACACACACACACACACCGACAACACACACACACACACACCGACAACACACAACACACACCGACAACACACACACACACACACACACACACACACACACACACCGACACACACACACACACACCGACACACACACACACACACACACACCGACAACACACACACACACCGACAACACACACACACACACACACGACACACACACACACACACCGACAACACACACACACACACACACACCGACACACACACACACACACACACCGACAACACACACACACACGACAACACACACACACACACACACACGACAACACACACACACCGACAACACACACACACACACCGACAACACACACACACACACACACCGACAACACACACACACACACACACACCGACAACACACACACACACCGACAACACACACACACACCGACAACACACACACACACACACCGACAACACACACACACACACACACCGACAACACACACACACACACACACACACCGACACACACACACACACACACCGACAACACACACACACACACACGACAACACACACACACACACACCGACAACACACACACACACCGACAACACACACACACACACACCGACAACACACACACACACACACACGACAACACACACACACACACACACACACACCGACAACACACACACACACCGACAACACACACACACCGACACACACACACACACACACCGACAACACACACACACACACCGACAACACACACACACACACACACACGACAACACACACACACACACACCGACACACACACACGACAACACACACACACACACACCGACAACACACACACACACCGACAACACACACACACACACACACACACACACGACACACACAGACACACAGACACACACACCGACACACACACACACACACACACCGAAACACACACACACCGACAACACACACACACACACACCGACAACACACACACACACCGACAACACACACACACACACACACACCGACAACACACACACACACACACCGACAACACACCACACAGCGACAACACACACACACACAACACACACACACACACACACACCGACAACACACACACACCGACAACACTCACACACACACACACCGACAACACACACACACACACACCGACAACACACACACACACCCGACAACACACACACACACCGACAACACACACACACACACACACCGACCACACACACACACACACCGACAACACACACACACACCACAACACACACACACACACACACACACACACACACACCAACAACACACACACACACACACACCGACCACACCACACACACACACACACACACCGACAACACACACACACACACGACAACACACACACACACACACACCGACACACACACACACACCGACAACACACACACACACACACCGACAACACACACACACACACACACACCGACAACACACACACACACCGACAACACACACTCACACACACCGACAACACACACACACACAACACACACACACACACACCGACAACACACACACACCGACAACACTCACACACACACACACCGACAACACACACACACACACACCGACAACACACACACACACCGACAACACACACACACACACACCGACAACACACACACACACACACACCGACACACACACACACACCGACAACACTCACACACACACACACCGACAACACACACACACACACACCGACAACACACACACACACACCGACAACACACACACACACACACCGACAACACACACACACACACACCGACAACACACACACACACACCGACAACACACACACACACGCACCGACAACACACACACACACACACCGACAACACACACACACACACACCGACAACACACACACACACACACTGACAACACACACACACACACACCGACAATACACACTCACACACACCGACAACACACACACACACAACACACACACACACACACCGACAACACACACACACCGACAACACTCACACACACACACACCGACAACACACACACACACACACCGACAACACACACACACACCGACAACACACACACACACACACCGACAACACACACACACACACACACCGACAACACACACACACCGACAACACTCACACACACACACACCGACAACACACACACACACACACACACACCGACAACACACACACACACACCGACAACACACACACACACAACACACACACACACACACTGACAACACACACACACCGACAACACACACACACACCGACAACACACACACACACACACAACACACACACACACCGACAACACACACACACAAACATACCGACAACACACACACACACACATCGACAACACACACACACACACACCGACAACACACAAACACACACCGACAACACACACACACACACCGACAACACACACACACACACACCGACAACACACACACACACACACACACACCGATAACACACACACACCGACAACACACACACACACACCGACAACACACACACACACACACCGACAACACACACACACACACACCGACAACACACACACACACACCGACAACACACACACACACACACCGACAACACAGACACACACACCGACAACACACACACACACACACACCGACAACACACACACACACACACACACACCGATAACACACACACACCGACAACACACACACACACACCGACAACACACACACACACACACCGACAACACACACACACACACACCGACAACACACACACACACACCGACAACACACACACACACACACCGACAACACACACACACACACACCGACAACACACACACACACACCGACAACACACACACACACACACCGACAACACACACACACACACACCGACAACACACACACACACACACCGACAACACACACACACACACACTGACAACACACACACACACACACCGACAATACACACTCACACACACCGACAACACACACACACACAACACACACACACACACACCGACAACACACACACACCGACAACACTCACACACACACACACCGACAACACACACACACACACACCGACAACACACACACACACCGACAACACACACACACACACACCGACAACACACACACACACACACACCGACAACACACACACACCGACAACACTCACACACACACACACCGACAACACACACACACACACACACACACCGACAACACACACACACACACCGACAACACACACACACACAACACACACACACACACACTGACAACACACACACACCGACAACACACACACACACCGACAACACACACACACACACACAACACACACACACACCGACAACACACACACACAAACATACCGACAACACACACACACACACATCGACAACACACACACACACACACCGACAACACACAAACACACACCGACAACACACACACACACACCGACAACACACACACACACACACCGACAACACACACACACACACAACACACACACACACACACACACACACCGACAACACACACACACACCGACAACACACACACACACACCTACAACACACACACACACACACCGACAACACACACACACACACACACACACCGACAACACACACACACACTGACAACACACACACACACAACACACACACACACACCGACAACACACACACACACCGACAACACACACACACACACACTGACAACACACACACACACACACACCGACAACACACACACACACACACACACCGACAACACACACACACACACCGACAACACACACACACACCGACAACACACACACACACACACTGACAACACACACACACACACACACCGACAACACACACACACACACACACACCGACAACACACACACACACACCGGCAACACACACACACACACCGATAACACACACACACACACACCGACAACACACACACACACCGACAACACACACACACACACCTACAACACACACACACACACACCGACAACACACACACACACACACACACACCGACAACACACACACACACTGACAACACACACACACACAACACACACACACACACCGACAACACACACACACACCGACAACACACACACACACACACTGACAACACACACACACACACACACCGACAACACACACACACACACACACACCGACAACACACACACACACACCGGCAACACACACACACACACCGATAACACACACACACACACACCGACAACACACACACACACACACTGACAACACACACACACACACACACCGACAACACACACACACACACACCGACAACACACACACACACACACCGACAACACACACACACACACCGACAACACACACACACACACACACCGACAACACACACACACCGACAACACACACACACACAAACACACCGACAACACACACACACACACACACCGACAACACATACACACACACACACACACCGACAACACACACACACACACACACACCGATAACACACACACACCGACAACACTCACACACACACACACCGACAACACACACACACACACACACACACCGACAACACACACACACACACCGACAACACACACACACACACACACCGACAACACACACACACCGACAACACACACACACACAAACACACCGACAACACACACACACACACACACCGACAACACATACACACACACACACACACCGACAACACACACACACACACACACACCGATAACACACACACACCGACAACACTCACACACACACACACCGATAACACACACACACCGACAACACTCACACACACACACACCGACAACACACACACACACACACACACACCGACAACACACACACACCGACAACACACACACACACACACCGACAACACACACACACACACCGACAACACACACACACACACACACACAAACCGACAACACACACACACACACACCGACAACACACACACACACACACCGACAACACACACACACACACACACACCGACAACACATACACACACACACACACACACACACCGACAACACAGACACACACACCGACAACACACACACACACACACACCGACAACACACACACACACACACACACACCGATAACACACACACACCGACAACACACACACACACACCGACAACACACACACACACACACCGACAACACACACACACACACACCGACAACACACACACACACACCGACAACACACACACACACACACCGACAACACACACACACACACACCGACAACACACACACACACACCGACAACACACACACACACACACCGACAACACACACACACACACACCGACAACACACACACACACACACCGACAACACACACACACACACACTGACAACACACACACACACACACCGACAATACACACTCACACACACCGACAACACACACACACACAACACACACACACACACACCGACAACACACACACACCGACAACACTCACACACACACACACCGACAACACACACACACACACACCGACAACACACACACACACCGACAACACACACACACACACACCGACAACACACACACACACACACACCGACAACACACACACACCGACAACACTCACACACACACACACCGACAACACACACACACACACACACACACCGACAACACACACACACACACCGACAACACACACACACACACACCGACAACACACACACACACACACCGACAACACACACACACACACACACCGACAACACACACACACACCGACAACACACACACACACAACACACACACACACACCAACAACACACACACACACACACACCGACAACACACACACACACACACACACCGACAACACACACACACACCGACAACACACACACACACAACACACACACACACACACACCGACAACACACACACACACACACCGACAACACACACACACACACACCGACAACACACACACACACACACACTAACAACACACCGACAACACACACACACACACCGACAACACACACACACCGACAACACACACACACACACCGACAACACACACACACACACACCGACAACACACACACACACACCGACAACACACACACACACACACCGACAACACACACACACACAACACACACACACACACACACACCGACAACACACACACACACACCGACAACACACACACACACACACCAACAACACACCGACAACACACACACACACACCGACAACACACACACACCGACAACACACACACACACACACCGACAACACACAGACACACACACACACACACCGACAACACACACACACACACACACCGATAACACACACACACCGACAACACACACACACACACACCGACAACACACACACCGACAACACACACACACACACACACACACACCGACAACACACACACACACACACCGACAACACACACACACACAGCGACAACACACACACACACAACACACACACACACACACACCGACAACACACACACACCGACAACACTCACACACACACACACCGACAACACACACACACACACACCGACAACACACACACACACCGACAACAGACACACACACCGACAACACACACACACACACACCGACAACACACACACACACACACACCGACAACACACACACACACACAACACACACACACACCAACAACACACAAACACACACACACCGACAACACACACACACACAACACACACACACACACACCGACAACAAACACACACACATCGACAACACACACACACACACCGACAACACACACACACACAACACACACACACACACCGACAACACACACACACACACACCGACAACACACACACACACACACCGACAACACACACACACACACCGACAACACACACTCACACACACCGACAACACACACACACACAACACACACACACACACACACCGACAACACACACACACCGACAACACTAACACACACACACACCGACAACACACACACACACAAACACCGACAACACACACACACACCGACAACACACACACACACACACCGACAACACACACACACACACCGACAACACACACACACACACACACACCGACAACACACACACACACCGACAACACACACACACACAACACACACACACACACACCAACAACACACACACACACACACACCGACAACACACACACACACACACACACCGACAACACACACACACACCGACAACACACACACACACAACACACACACACACACACACCGACAACACACACACACACACACACCGACAACACACACACACACACACTAACAACACACCGACAACACACACACACACACCGACAACACACACACACCGACAACACACACACACACACACACACCGACAACACACACACACACCGACAACACACACACACACACACACACCGACAACACACACACACACACACCGATAACACACACACACCGACAACACACACACACACACACCGACAACACACACACACACACCGACAACACACACACACACACACACACACACCGACAACACACAGACACACAGACACACACACCGACAACACACACACACACACACACCGATAACACACACACACCGACAACACACACACACACACACCGACAACACACACACACACCGACAACACACACACACACACACACACCGACAACATACACACACACACACCGACAACACACACACACAGCGACAACACACACACACACAACACACACACACACACACACACCGACAACACACAAACACCGACAACACTCACACACACACACACCGACAACACACACACACACACACCGACAACACACACACACACACCGACAACACACACACACACCGACAACACACACACACACACACCGACAACACACACACACACACACACCGACAACACACACACACACAACACACACACACACACACCAACAACACACACACACACACACACCGACAACACACACACACACAACACACACACACTACCACCGACAACACACACACACACATCGACAACACACACACACACACCGACAACACACACCCACACAACACACACACACACACCGACAACACACACACACACACACCGACAACACACACACACACACACACACCGACAACACACACACACACCGACAATACACACTCACACACA
>NW_027675503.1:625000-630000 GCF_965601325.2 Salmo salar | reverse complement strand
ACAACACACACACACACACACCGACAACACACACACACACACCGACAACACACACACACACCGACAACACACACACACACACACCGACAACACACACACACACACACACCGACAACACACACACACACCGACAACACACACACACACAACACACACACACACACACACCAACAACACACACACACACACACACCGACAACACACACACACACACAACACACACACACTACCACCGACAACACACACACACACATCGACAACACACACACACACACCGACAACACACACCCACACAACACACACACACACACCGACAACACACACACACACACACCGACAACACACACACACACACACCGACAACACACACACACACCGACAATACACACTCACACACACCGACAACACACACACACACAACACACACACACACACACACCGACAACACACACACACCGACAACACTCACACACACACACACCGACAACACACACACACACACACCGACGACACACACACACACCGACAACACACACACACACACACCGACAACACACACACACACACACCGACAACACACACACACACACCGACAACACACACACACACCGACAACACACACACACACAACACACACACACACACCAACAACACACACACACACACACCGACAACACACACACACACACCGACAACACACACACACACCGACAACACACACACACACAACACACACACACACACCGACAACACACACACACACACACCGACAACACACACACACACACCGACAACACACACACACACACACACTAACAACACACCGACAACACACACACACACACCGACAACACACACACACTGACAACACACACACACACACACCGACAACACACACACACACACCGACAACACACACACACACACACACACCGACAACACACACACACACACACCGATAACACACACACACCGACAACACACACACACACACACCGACAACACACACACACACCGACAACACACACACACACACACACCGACAACACACACACACACACACACACCGACAACACACACACACACCGACAACACACACACACACAACACACACACACACACACACCGACAACACACACACACCGACAACACTCACACACACACACTCCGACAACACACACACACACACACCGACAACACACACACACACCGACAACACACACACACACACACACACCGACAACACACACACACACACACCGACAACACACACACACACACAGACAGACAACACACACACACACACACTGACAACACACACACACACAACACACACACACACACACCAACAACACACACACACACACACACACCGACAACACACACACACACAACACACACACACACACACCGACAACACACACACACACACACATCGACAACACACACACACACACCGACAACACACACACACACAACACACACACACACACCGACAACACACACACACACACACACCGACAACACACACACACACACACCGACAACACACACACACACACCGACAACACACACACACCGACAACACACACACACACACACACCGACAACACACACACACAACACACACACACACACACCGACAACACACACACACACACACCGACAACACACACACACACACCGACAACACACACACACACACCGACAACACACACACACACAACACACACACACACACACACCGACAACACACACACACACACACCGACAACACACACACACACACACACCGACAACACACACACACACACACACCGACAACACACACACACACCGACAACACACACACACACAACACACACACACACACCAACAACACACACACACACACACACACCGACAACACACACACACCGACAACACACACACACACCGACAACACACACACACACAACACACACACACACACACACCGACAACACACACACACACACACCGACAACACACACACACACACACCGACAACACACACACACACACACACTAACAACACACCGACAACACACACACCGACAACACACACACACCGACAACACACACACACACACCGACAACACACACACACACACACCGACAACACACACACACACACACACCGATAACACACACACACCGACAACACACACACACACACACCGACAACACACACACACACCGACAACACACACACACACACACACACACCGACAACACACACACACACACACCGACAACACACACACACACCGACAACACACACACACACAACACACACACACACACACACCGACAACACACACACACCGACAACACTCACACACACACACTCCGACAACACACACACACACACACCGACAACACACACACACACCGACAACACACACACACACACACACCGACAACACACACACACACACACCGACAACACACACACACACACAGACAGACATCACACACACACACACACTGACAACACACACACACACAACACACACACACACACACCAACAACACACACACACACACACACACCGACAACACACACACACACAACACACACACACACACACCGACAACACACACACACACACACATCGACAACACACACACACACACCGACAACACACACACACACAACACACACACACACACCGACAACACACACACACACACACACCGACAACACACACACACACACACCGACAACACACACACACACACCGACAACACACACACACCGACAACACACACACACACACACACCGACAACACACACACAACACACACACACACACACACCGACAACACACACACACACACACCGACAACACACACACACACACACCGACAACACACACACACACACCGACAACACACACACACACAACACACACACACACACACACCGACAACACACACACACACCGACAACACACACACACACACACACCGACAACACACACACACACACACCGACAACACACACACACACCGACAACACACACACACACAACACACACACACACACCAACAACACACACACACACACACCGACAACACACACACACCGACAACACACACACACACCGACAACACACACACACACAACACACACACACACACACACCGACAACACACACACACACACACCGACAACACACACACACACCGACAACACACACACACACACACACTAACAACACACCGACAACACACACACACACACCGACAACACACACACACCGACAACACACACACACACACCGACAACACACACACACACACACACACCGACAACACACACACACCGATAACACACACACACCGACAACACACACACACACACACCGACAACACACACACACACCGACAACACACACACACACACACACACACCGACAACACACACACACACACACACACCGACAACACACACACACACCGACAACACACACACACACAACACACACACACACACACACCGACAACACACACACACCGACAACACTCACACACACACACTCCGACAACACACACACACACACACCGACAACACACACACACACCGACAACACACACACACACACACACCGACAACACACACACACACACACCGACATCACACACACACACACAGACAGACAACACACACACACACACACTGACAACACACACACACACAACACACACACACACACACCAACAACACACACACACACACACACACACCGACAACACACACACACACAACACACACACACACACCGACAACACACACACACACACACATCGACAACACACACACACACACCGACAACACACACACACACAACACACACACACACACCGACAACACACACACACACACACACCGACAACACACACACACACACACCGACAACACACACACACACCGACAACACACACACACACACACACTAACAACACACCGACAACACACACACACACACCGACAACACACACACACCGACAACACACACACACACACCGACAACACACACACACACACACACACCGACAACACACACACACCGATAACACACACACACCGACAACACACACACACACACACCGACAACACACACACACACCGACAACACACACACACACACACACACACACCGACAACACACACACACACACACACACCGACAACACACACACACACCGACAACACACACACACACAACACACACACACACACACACCGACAACACACACACACCGACAACACTCACACACACACACTCCGACAACACACACACACACACACCGACAACACACACACACACCGACAACACACACACACACACACACCGACAACACACACACACACACACCGACATCACACACACACACACAGACAGACAACACACACACACACACACTGACAACACACACACACACAACACACACACACACACACCAACAACACACACACACACACACACACACCGACAACACACACACACACAACACACACACACACACACCGACAACACACACACACACACACATCGACAACACACACACACACACCGACAACACACACACACACAACACACACACACACACCGACAACACACACACACACACACACCGACAACACACACACACACACACCGACAACACACACACACACACCGACAACACACACACACACACCGACAACACACACACACACAACACACACACACACACACACCGACAACACACACACACACACACCGACAACACACACACACACACACACCGACAACACACACACACACACACACCGACAACACACACACACACACACACACCGACAACACACACACACAACACACACACACACACACCGACAACACACACACACACACACATCGACAACACACACACACACACCGACAACACACACACACACAACACACACACACACACCGACAACACACACA
>NW_027675503.1:542500-612500 GCF_965601325.2 Salmo salar | reverse complement strand
CCGACAACACACACACACACCGACAACACACACACACAACACACACACACACACACCAACAACACACACACACACACACACCGACAACACACACACACACACACACACCGACAACACACACACACACCGACAACACACACACACACAACACACACACACACACCGACAACACACACACACACACACACCGACAACACACACACACACACACACTAACAACACACCGACAACACACACACACACACCGACAACACACACACACCGACAACACACACACACACACACACACCGACAACACACACACACACACCGACAACACACACACACACACACACACACACCGACAACACACACACACACACACCGATAACACACACACACCGACAACACACACACACACACACCGACAACACACACACACACCGACAACACACACACACACACACACACACACACCGACAACACACACACACACCGACAACACACACACACACCAACAACACACACACACACAACACACACACACACACACACCGACAACACACACACACCGACAACACTCACACACACACACACCGACAACACACACACACACCGACAACACACACACACACACCGACAACACACACACACACACACCGACAACACACACACACACACAGACAGACAACACACACACACACACACTGACAACACACACACACACAACACACACACACACCAACAACACACACACACACACACACACCGACAACACACACACACACAACACACACACACACCGACAACACACACACACACACATCGACAACACACACACACACACCGACAACACACACACACACAACACACACACACACACCGACAACACACACACACACACCAACAACACACACACACACACACCGACAACACACACACACACACCGACAACACACACACACCGACAACACACACACACACACACACCGACAACACACACACACAACACACACACACCGACAACACACACACACACACACCGACAACACACACACACACCGACAACACACACACACACACACAAACCGACAACACACACACACAAACACCGACAACACACACACACCGACAACACACACACACACCGACAACACACACACACACACCGACAACACACACACACACACACCGACAACACACACACACACACTGACAACACACACACATACACACCGACAACACACACACACACCGACAACACACACACACACACCGACAACACACACACACACACACACTGACAACACACACACATACACACCGACAACAAACACACACACCGACAACACACACACACACCGACAACACACACACACACACACCGACAACACACACACACACACACACACACACACCGACAACACACACACACACACCGACAACACACACACACACACCGAAAACACACACACACCGACAACACACACACACACACACACACACCGACAACACACACACACACCGACAACACACACACACATACACACACCGACAACACACACACACACACACACACACACCGACAACACACACACACACACACACACTGACAACACACACACACCGACAACACACACACACACACACTGACAACACACACACACACACCGACACACACACACACCGACACACACACACAACACACACACACACACACACCGACAACTCACACACACACACCGACAACACACACACACACACACAAACCAACAATACACACACACACACACCGACAACACACACACACACACACACCGACAACACACACACACAAAGACAACACACACACACACACACACCGACAACACACACACACACACACCGACAACACATAAACACACACACACCGACAACACACACACACACACACTGACAACACACACACATACACACCGACACCACACACACACACACCGACAACACACACACACCGACAACACACACACACACACACACACACCGACAACACACACACACACCGACAACACACACACACACACACACCGACAACACACACACACACACACACCGACAACACACACACACACACACACTGACAACACACACACACACACACACCGACAACACACACACACACCGACAACACACACACACACACACACCGACACACACACACACCGACACACACACACAACACACACACACACACCGACAACACACACACACACACACCGACAACACACACACACACACCGACAACACACACACACACACACAAACCAACAACACACACACCGACAACACACACACACACTCCGACAACACACACACACACACACACTGACAACACACACACACACAACACACACACACACCAACAACACACACACACACACACACACCGACAACACACACACACACAACACACACACACACCGACAACACACACACACACACATCGACAACACACACACACACACCGACAACACACACACACACAACACACACACACACACCGACAACACACACACACACACCGACAACACACACACACACACACCGACAACACACACACACACACCGACAACACACACACACCGACAACACACACACACACACACACCGACAACACACACACACAACACACACACACACACCGACAACACACACACACACACACCGACAACACACACACACACCGACAACACACACACACACACACAAACCGACAACACACACACACACACACCGACAACACACACACACCGACAACACACACACACACCGACAACACACACACACACACCGACAACACACACACACACACACCGACAACACACACACACACACTGACAACACACACACATACACACCGACAACACACACACACACCGACAACACACACACACACACCGACAACACACACACACACACACACTGACAACACACACACATACACACCGACAACAAACACACACACCGACAACACACACACACACCGACAACACACACACACACACACCGAACAACACACACACACACACACACACACACACCGACAACACACACACACACACCGACAACACACACACACACACCGAAAACACACACACACCGACAACACACACACACACACACACACACACACACCGACAACACACACACACACCGACAACACACACACACACACACACACCGACAACACACACACACACACACACACCGACAACACACACACACACACTGACAACACACACACACACACCGACAACACACACACACACACACTGACAACACACACACACACACCGACACACACACACACTGACACACACACACAACACACACACACACACACACCGACAACTCACACACACACACCGACAACACACAAACACACACACAAACCAACAATACACACACACACACACCGACAACAGACACACACACACACACCGACAACACACACACACAAAGATAACACACACACACACACACCGACAACACACACACACACACACCGACAACACATAAACACACACACACCGACAACACACACACACACTGACAACACACACACATACACACCGACAACACACACACACACACCGACAACACACACACACCGACAACACACACACACACACACACACACACACCGACAACACACACACACACACACCGACAACACACACACACACACACACACCGACAACACACACACACACACACACCGACAACACACACACACACACACACTGACAACACACACACACACACCGACAACACACACACACACACACCGACAACACACACACACACACACACCGACACACACACACACTGACACACACACACAACACACACACACACACCGACAACACACACACACACACACCGACAACACACACACACACACCGACAACACACACACACACACACAAACCAACAACACACACACACCGACAACACACACACACACACCGACAACACACACACACCGACAACACACACACACACACACACCGACAACACACACACACACACACCGACAACACACACACACACACACACACACCGACAACACACACACACACACACCGATAACACACACACACACACACCGACAACACACACACACACACTGACAACACACACACACACACCGACAACACACACACACACACCGACAACACACACACACACACACACTGACAACACACACACATACACACCGACAACAAACAAACACACCGACAACACACACACACACCGACAACACACACACACACACACCGACAACACACACACACACACACACACACACACACACCGACAACACACACACACACACCGACAACACACACACACACACCGAAAACACACACACACCGACAACACACACACACACACACACCGACAACACACACACACACCGACAACACACACACACATACACACACCGACAACACACACACACACACACACACACACCGACAACACACACACACACACACACACTGACAACACACACACACCGACAACACACACACACACACACTGACAACACACACACACACACCGACACACACACACACCGACACACACACACAACACACACACACACACACACCGACAACTCACACACACACACCGACAACACACACACACACACACAAACCAACAATACACACACACACACACCGACAACACACACACACACACCGACAACACACACACACAAAGACAACACACACACACACACACACCGACAACACACACACACACACACCGACAACACATAAACACACACACACCGACAACACACACACACACACACTGACAACACACACACATACACACCGACAACACACACACACACACCGACAACACACACACACCGACAACACACACACACACACACACACACCGACAACACACACACACACCGACAACACACACACACACACACACCGACAACACACACACACACACACACCGACAACACACACACACACACACACACTGACAACACACACACACACACACACCGACAACACACACACACACCGACAACACACACACACACACACACCGACACACACACACACCGACACACACACACAACATACACACACACACCGACAACACACACACACACACACCGACAACACACACACACACACCGACAACACACACACACACACACAAACCAACAACACACACACCGACAACACACACACACACTCCGACAACACACACACACACACACACTGACAACACACACACACACAACACACACACACACCAACAACACACACACACACACACACACACCGACAACACACACACACACAACACACACACACACCGACAACACACACACACACACATCGACAACACACACACACACACCGACAACACACACACACACAACACACACACACACCGACAACACACACACACACACCGACAACACACACACACACACACCGACAACACACACACACACACCGACAACACACACACACCGACAACACACACACACACACACACCGACAACACACACACAAAACACACACACACACACCGACAACACACACACACACACACCGACAACACACACACACACCGACAACACACACACACACACACAAACCGACAACACACACACACACACCGACAACACACACACACCGACAACACACACACACACCGACAACACACACACACACCAACAACACACACACACACAACACACACACACACACACACCGACAACACACACACACCGACAACACTCACACACACACACACCGACAACACACACACACACCGACAACACACACACACACACCGACAACACACACACACACACACCGACAACACACACACACACACAGACAGACAACACACACACACACACACTGACAACACACACACACACAACACACACACACACCAACAACACACACACACACACACACACCGACAACACACACACACACAACACACACACACACCGACAACACACACACACACACATCGACAACACACACACACACACCGACAACACACACACACACAACACACACACACACACCGACAACACACACACACACACCGACAACACACACACACACACACCGACAACACACACACACACACCGACAACACACACACACCGACAACACACACACACACACACACCGACAACACACACACACAACACACACACACCGACAACACACACACACACACACCGACAACACACACACACACCGACAACACACACACACACACACAAACCGACAACACACACACACAAACACCGACAACACACACACACCGACAACACACACACACACCGACAACACACACACACACACCGACAACACACACACACACACACCGACAACACACACACACACACTGACAACACACACACATACACACCGACAACACACACACACACCGACAACACACACACACCGACAACACACACACACACACACACTGACAACACACACACATACACACCGACAACAAACACACACACCGACAACACACACACACACCGACAACACACACACACACACCGACAACACACACACACACACACACACACACACCGACAACACACACACACACACCGACAACACACACACACACACCGAAAACACACACACACCGACAACACACACACACACACACACACACCGACAACACACACACACACCGACAACACACACACACATACACACACCGACAACACACACACACACACACACACACACCGACAACACACACACACACACACACACTGACAACACACACACACCGACAACACACACACACACACACTGACAACACACACACACACACCGACACACACACACACCGACACACACACACAACACACACACACACACACACCGACAACTCACACACACACACCGACAACACACACACACACACACAAACCAACAATACACACACACACACACCGACAACACACACACACACACACACCGACAACACACACACACAAAGACAACACACACACACACACACACCGACAACACACACACACACACACCGACAACACATAAACACACACACACCGACAACACACACACACACACACTGACAACACACACACATACACACCGACAACACACACACACACACCGACAACACACACACACCGACAACACACACACACACACACACACACCGACAACACACACACACACCGACAACACACACACACACACACACCGACAACACACACACACACACACACCGACAACACACACACACACACACACTGACAACACACACACACACACACACCGACAACACACACACACACCGACAACACACACACACACACACACCGACACACACACACACCGACACACACACACAACACACACACACACACCGACAACACACACACACACACACCGACAACACACACACACACACCGACAACACACACACACACACACAAACCAACAACACACACACCGACAACACACACACACACTCCGACAACACACACACACACACACACTGACAACACACACACACACAACACACACACACACCAACAACACACACACACACACACACACCGACAACACACACACACACAACACACACACACACCGACAACACACACACACACACATCGACAACACACACACACACACCGACAACACACACACACACAACACACACACACACACCGACAAAACACACACACACACCGACAACACACACACACACACACCGACAACACACACACACACACCGACAACACACACACACCGACAACACACACACACACACACACCGACAACACACACACACAACACACACACACACACCGACAACACACACACACACACACCGACAACACACACACACACCGACAACACACACACACACACACAAACCGACAACACACACACACACACACCGACAACACACACACACCGACAACACACACACACACCGACAACACACACACACACACCGACAACACACACACACACACACCGACAACACACACACACACACTGACAACACACACACATACACACCGACAACACACACACACACCGACAACACACACACACACACCGACAACACACACACACACACACACTGACAACACACACACATACACACCGACAACACACACACACACCGACAACACACACACACACACACCGAAAACACACACACACACACACACACACACACCGACAACACACACACACACACCGACAACACACACACACACACCGAAAACACACACACACCGACAACACACACACACACACACACACACACACCGACAACACACACACACACCGACAACACACACACACACACACACACCGACAACACACACACACACACACACACCGACAACACACACACACACACTGACAACACACACACACACACCGACAACACACACACACACACACTGACAACACACACACACACCGACACACACACACACTGACACACACACACAACACACACACACACACACACCGACAACTCACACACACACACCGACAACACACAAACACACACACAAACCAACAATACACACACACACACACCGACAACAGTCACACACACACACACCGACAACACACACACACAAAGACAACACACACACACACACACCGACAACACACACACACACACACCGACAACACATAAACACACACACACCGACAACACACACACACACTGACAACACACACACATACACACCGACAACACACACACACACACCGACAACACACACACACCGACAACACACACACACACACACACACACACACCGACAACACACACACACACACACCGACAACACACACACACACACACACACCGACAACACACACACACACACACACCGACAACACACACACACACACACACTGACAACACACACACACACACCGACAACACACACACACACACACCGACAACACACACACACACACACACCGACACACACACACACTGACACACACACACAACACACACACACACACCGACAACACACACACACACACACCGACAACACACACACACACACCGACAACACACACACACACACACAAACCAACAACACACACACACACCGACAACACACACACACACACCGACAACACACACACACCGACAACACACACACACACACACACCGACAACACACACACACACACACCGACAACACACACACACACACACACACACCGACAACACACACACACACACACCGATAACACACACACACACACACCGACAACACACACACACACACTGACAACACACACACACACACCGACAACACACACACACACACCGACAACACACACACACACACACACTGACAACACACACACATACACACCGACAACAAACACACACACCGACAACACACACACACACCGACAACACACACACACACACACCGACAACACACACACACACACACACACACACACCGACAACACACACACACACACCGACAACACACACACACACACCGAAAACACACACACACCGACAACACACACACACACACACACACACCGACAACACACACACACACCGACAACACACACACACATACACACACCGACAACACACACACACACACACACACACACCGACAACACACACACACACACACACACTGACAACACACACACACCGACAACACACACACACACACACTGACAACACACACACACACACCGACACACACACACACCGACACACACACACAACACACACACACACACACACCGACAACTCACACACACACACCGACAACACACACACACACACACAAACCAACAATACACACACACACACCGACAACACACACACACACACACACCGACAACACACACACACAAAGACAACACACACACACACACACACCGACAACACACACACACACACACCGACAACACATAAACACACACACACCGACAACACACACACACACACACTGACAACACACACACATACACACCGACAACACACACACACACACCGACAACACACACACACCGACAACACACACACACACCGACAACACACACACACACCGACAACACACACACACACACACACCGACAACACACACACACACACACACCGACAACACACACACACACACACACACTGACAACACACACACACACACACACCGACAACACACACACACACCGACAACACACACACACACACACACCGACACACACACACACCGACACACACACACAACATACACACACACACCGACAACACACACACACACACACCGACAACACACACACACACACCGACAACACACACACACACACACAAACCAACAACACACACACCGACAACACACACACACACTCCGACAACACACACACCCACACACACTGACAACACACACACACACAACACACACACACACCAACAACACACACACACACACACACACCGACAACACACACACACACAACACACACACACACCGACAACACACACACACACACATCGACAACACACACACACACACCGACAACACACACACACACAACACACACACACACCGACAACACACACACACACACCGACAACACACACACACACACACCGACAACACACACACACACACCGACAACACACACACACCGACAACACACACACACACACACACCGACAACACACACACACAACACACACACACACACCGACAACACACACACACACACACCGACAACACACACACACACCGACAACACACACACACACACACAAACCGACAACACACACACACACACACCGACAACACACACACACCGACAACACACACACACACCGACAACACACACACACACACCGACAACACACACACACACACACCGACAACACACACACACACACTGACAACACACACACATACACACCGACAACACACACACACACCGACAACACACACACACACACCGACAACACACACACACACACACACTGACAACACACACACATACACACCGACAACAAACACACACACCGACAACACACACACACACCGACAACACACACACACACACACCGAAAACACACACACACACACACACACACACCGACAACACACACACACACACCGACAACACACACACACACACCGAAAACACACACACACCGACAACACACACACACACACACACACACCGACAACACACACACACACCGACAACACACACACACACACACACACCGACAACACACACACACACACACACACCGACAACACACACACACACACTGACAACACACACACACACACCGACAACACACACACACACACACTGACAACACACACACACACACCGACACACACACACACTGACACACACACACAACACACACACACACACACACCGACAACTCACACACACACACCGACAACACACAAACACACACACAAACCAACAATACACACACACACACACCGACAACAGACACACACACACACACCGACAACACACACACACAAAGACAACACACACACACACACACACCGACAACACACACACACACACACCGACAACACATAAACACACACACACACCGACAACACACACACACACTGACAACACACACACATACACACCGACAACACACACACACACACCGACAACACACACACACACCGACAACACACACACACACACACACACACACACCGACAACACACACACACACACACCGACAACACACACACACACACACACACCGACAACACACACACACACACACACCGACAACACACACACACACACACACTGACAACACACACACACACACCGACAACACACACACACACACACCGACAACACACACACACACACACACCGACACACACACACACTGACACACACACACAACACACACACACACACCGACAACACACACACACACACACCGACAACACACACACACACACCGACAACACACACACACACACACAAACCAACAACACACACACACACCGACAACACACACACACACACCGACAACACACACACACCGACAACACACACACACACACACCGACAACACACACACACACACCGACAACACACACACACACACACACACACCGACAACACACACACACACACACCGATAACACACACACACCGACAACACACACACACACACCGACAACACACACACACACCGACAACACACACACACACACACACACACACCGACAACACACACACACACACACCGACAACACACACACACACCGACAACACACACACACACAACACACACACACACACACACCGACAACACACACACACCGACAACACTCACACACACACACCGACAACACACACACACACACACCGACAACACACACACACACCGACAACACACACACACACACCGACAACACACACACACACACACCGACAACACACACACACACACAGACAGACAACACACACACACACACACTGACAACACACACACACACACAACACACACACACACACACCAACAACACACACACACACACACACACCGACAACACACACACACACAACACACACACACACACACCGACAACACACACACACACACATCGACAACACACACACACACCGACAACACACACACACACAACACACACACACACCGACAACACACACACACACACCGACAACACACACACACACACACCGACAACACACACACACACACCGACAACACACACACACCGACAACACACACACACACACACACCGACAACACACACACACAACACACACACACACACACACCGACAACACACACACACACACACCGACAACACACACACACACCGACAACACACACACACACACACAAACCGACAACACACACACCGACAACACACACACACCGACAACACACACACACACCGACAACACACACACACACACACACCGACAACACACACACACACACACCGACAACACACACACACACACTGACAACACACACACATACACACCGACAACACACACACACACCGACAACACACACACACACACCGACAACACACACACACACACACACTGACAACACACACACATACACACCGACAACAAACACACACACCGACAACACACACACCGACAACACACACACACACACCGACAACACACACACACACACACACACACACACCGACAACACACACACACACACACACCGACAACACACACACACACACCGAAAACACACACACACCGACAACACACACACACACACACACACCGACAACACACACACACACCGACAACACACACACACACACCACACACACACCGACAACACACACACACACACACACACACCGACAACACACACACACACACACACACTGACAACACACACACACACACCGACAACACACACACACACACACCGACAACACACACACACACACACACCGACACACACACACACCGACACACACACACAACACACACACACACACACACCGACAACTCACACACACACACCGACAACACACACACACACACACAAACCAACAACACACACACACACACACCGACAACACACACACACACACCGACAACACACACACACACCGACAACACACACACACACCGACAACTTTACACACACACACACCGACAACACATAAACACACACCGACAACACACACACACACACACTGACAACACACACACATACACACCGACAACACACACACACACACCGACAACACACACACACACACACACACACACACACACCGACACACACACACACCGACAACACACACACACACACACCGACAACACACACACACACACACACCGACAACACAAACACACACACACACACACACCGACAACACACACACACACACACACTGACAACACACACACACACACCGACAACACACACACACACACACCGACAACACACACACACATACACACCGACACACACACACACCGACACACACATACAACACACACACACACACCGACAACACACACACACACACACCGACAACACACACACACACACCGACAACACACACACACACACACAAACCAACAACACACACACACACCGACAACACACACACACACACCGACAACACACACACACACACACACTGACAACACACACACACACACACCGACAACACATAAACACACACACACCGACAACACACACACACACACACACTGACAACACACACACATACACACCGACAACACACACACACACACCGACAACACACACACACACACCGACAACACACACACACACACCGACAACACACACACACACACACACACACCGACACCACACACACACACACACCGACAACACACACACACACCGACAACACACACACACACACCGACAACACACACACACCGACAACACACACACACACACACACACCGACAACACACACACACACACACCGACAACACACACACACACACACACCGACAACACACACACACACACACACACCGACAACACACACACACACACATACACTGACAACACACACACACACACACACCGACAACACACACACACACACCGACAACACACACACACACACACACACCGACAACACACACACACCGACACACACACACAACACACACACACACACCGACAACACACACACACACCGACAACACACACACACACACCGACAACACACACACACACACACAAACCGACAACACACACACACACCGACAACACACACACACACACCGACAACACACACACACACCGACAACACACACACACACACACCGACAACACACACACACACACACTGACAACACATAAACACACACACACCGACAACACACACACACACACACTGACAACACACACACATACACACCGACAACACACACACACACCGACAACACACACACACACACCGACAACACACACACACACACACCGACAACACACACACACACACACACCGACAACACACACACACAAACACCGACAACACACACACACACACACCGACAACACACACACACCGACAACACACACACACCGACAACACACACACACACACACCGACAACAATCACACACACACACCGACAACACACACACACACACACCGACAACACACACACACACACCGACAACACACACACACACACACACACACCGACAACACACACACACACACCGACAACACACACACACACACAACGACAACACACACACACACACCGGCAACACACACACACACACCGACAACACACACACACACACACACCGACAACACACACACACACACACCGACAACACACACACACACACCGACAACACACACACACACACACACTGACAACACACACACACACACCGACAACACACACACACACACACACACACACACACACCGACAACACACACACACACTTTGACAACACACAAACACACACCGACAACACACACACACACACCGACAACACACACACACACACCGACAACACACACACACACCGACAACACACACACAGACACCGACAACACACACACACACACACCGACAACACACACACACACCGACAACACACACACACACACCGACAACACACACACACACACACCGACAACACACACACACACACACCGACAACACACACACACACACACACCGACAACACACACACACACAAAACACACACACACACACCAACAACACACACACACACACCGACAACACACACACACACAAGACACACACACACACACCGACAACACACACACACACACATCGACAACACACACACACACACCGACAACACACACACACACAACACACACACACACACCGACAACACACACACACACACACACCGACAACACACACACACACACACCGACAACAAACACACACAACACACACACACACACCGACAACACACACACACACCGACAACACACACACACACACCGACAACACACACACACACACACAAACCGACAACACACACACACACACACCGACAACACACACACACACACCGACAACACACACACACACCGACAACACACACACACACACACACCGACAACACACACACACACACACCGACAAAACATAAACACACACACACTGACAACACACACACACACACACACTGACAACACACACACATACACACCGACAACACACACACACACCGACAACACACACACACACACCGACAACACACACACACACACACACTGACAACACACACACATACACACCGACAACACACACACAAACCGACAACACACACACACACCGACAACACACACACACACCGACAACACACACACACACACACCAACAACACACACACACACACTGACAACACATAAACACACACACACCGACAACACACACACACACACTGACAACACACACACATACACACCGACAACACACACACACCGCCAACACACACACACACACCGACAACACACACACACACACACACACACACACACACCGACAACACACACACACAAACACCGACAACACACACACACACACCAACAACACACACACACACACACTGACAACACACACACACACACACCGACAACACACACACACACACCGACAACACACACACACACACCGACAACACACACACACACACACACACACACCGACAACACACACACACACACCGACAACACACACACACACACCGACAACACACACACACACACACACCGACAACACACACACACACACACCGACAACACACACACACACACCGACAACACACACACACACACACACTGACAACACACACACACACACCGACAACACACACACACACACAACACACACACACACACCGACAACACACACACACACCGACAACACACAAACACACACCGACAACACACACACACACACACACCGACAACACACACACACACACCGACAACACACACACACACCGACAACACACACACAGACACCGACAACACACACACACACACACCGACAACACACACACACACCGACAACACACACACACACACCGACAACACACACACACACACACCGACAACACACACACACACACACCGACAACACACACACACACACACCGACAACACACACACACACAAAACACACACACACACACCAACAACACACACACACACACCGACAACACACACACACACAAGACACACACACACACACCGACAACACACACACACACACATCGACAACACACACACACACACCGACAACACACACACACACAACACACACACACACACCGACAACACACACACACACACACACCGACAACACACACACACACACACCGACAACAAACACACACAACACACACACACACACCGACAACACACACACACACCGACAACACACACACACACACCGACAACACACACACACACACACAAACCGACAACACACACACACACACACCGACAACACACACACACACCGACAACACACACACACACCGACAACACACACACACACACACACCGACAACACACACACACACACACCGACAAAACATAAACACACACACACTGACAACACACACACACACACACACTGACAACACACACACATACACACCGACAACACACACACACACCGACAACACACACACACACACCGACAACACACACACACACACACACTGACAACACACACACATACACACCGACAACACACACACACACCGACAACACACACACACACCGACAACACACACACACACCGACAACACACACACACACACACCAACAACACACACACACACACTGACAACACATAAACACACACACACCGACAACACACACACACACACACTGACAACACACACACATACACACCGACAACACACACACACCGCCAACACACACACACACCGACAACACACACACACACACCGACAACACACACACACACACACACACACACACACCGACAACACACACACACAAACACCGACAACACACACACACACACCAACAACACACACACACACACACTGACAACACACACACACACACCGACAACACACACACACACACCGACAACACACACACACACACCGACAACACACACACACACACACACCGACAACACACACACACACACCGACAACACACACACACACACCGACAACACACACACACACACACCGACAACAAACACACACAACACACACACACACACCGACAACACACACACACCGACAACACACACACACACACCGACAACACACACACACACACACAAACCGACAACACACACACACACACCGACAACACACACACACACACCGACAACACACACACACACCGACAACACACACACACACACACACCGACAACACACACACACACACACCGACAAAACATAAACACACACACACTGACAACACACACACACACACACACTGACAACACACACACATACACACCGACAACACACACACACACACACCGACAACACACACACACACACCGACAACACACACACACACACACACTGACAACACACACACATACACACCGACAACACACACACACACACACCGACAACACACACACACACACACCGACAACACACACACACACCGACAACACACACACACACAGACCGACAACACACACACACACACACTGACAACACATAAACACACACACACCGACAACACACACACACACACACCGACAACACACACACACACACCGACAACACACACACACACACACAAACCGACAACACACACACACACACACCGACAACACACACACACACACCGACAACACACACACACACCGACAACACACACACACACACACACCGACAACACACACACACACACACCGACAAAACATAAACACACACACACTGACAACACACACACACACACACACTGACAACACACACACATACACACCGACAACACACACACACACCGACAACACACACACACACACCGACAACACACACACACACACACACTGACAACACACACACATACACACCGACAACACACACACACACCGACAACACACACACACACCGACAACACACACACACACACACCAACAACACACACACACACACTGACAACACATAAACACACACACACCGACAACACACACACACACACACTGACAACACACACACATACACACCGACAACACACACACACCGCCAACACACACACACACACCGACAACACACACACACACACCGACAACACACACACACACACACACACACACACACACCGACAACACACACACACAAACACCGACAACACACACACACACACCACCAACACACACACACACACACTGACAACACACACACACACACACCGACAACACACACACACACACCGACAACACACACACACACACCGACAACACACACACACACACACACACACCGACAACACACACACACACACCGACAACACACACACACAAACCGACAACACACACACACACACACCGACAACAAACACACACAACACACACACACACACCGACAACACACACACACACCGACAACACACACACACACACCGACAACACACACACACACACACAAACCGACAACACACACACACACACACCGACAACACACACACACACACCGACAACACACACACACACCGACAACACACACACACACACACACCGACAACACACACACACACACACCGACAAAACATAAACACACACACACTGACAACACACACACACACACACACTGACAACACACACACATACACACCGACAACACACACACACACACACCGACAACACACACACACACACCGACAACACACACACACACACACACTGACAACACACACACATACACACCGACAACACACACACACACACACACCGACAACACACACACACACACCGACAACACACACACACACAGACCGACAACACACACACACACACACACTGACAACACATAAACACACACACACCGACAACACACACACACACACACTGACAACACACACACATACACACCGACAACACACACACACACACCGCCAACACACACACACACACCGACAACACACACACACACACCGACAACACACACACACACACACACCGACAACAAACACACACAAACACCGACAACACACACACACACCAACAACACACACACACACACCGACAACACACACACACACACACCGACAACACACACACACGCACCGACAACACACACACAGACACCGACAACACACACACACACACACCGACAACACACACACACACCGACAACACACACACACACACCGACAACACACACACACACAACACACACACACACCGACAACACACACACACACCGACAACACACACACACACACCGACAACACACACACACACACCGACAACACACACACACCGACAACACACACACACACACCGACAACACACACACACACACACACACAAACCGACAACACACACACACAAACACCGACAACACACACACACACACCAACAACACACACACACACACCGACAACACACACACACACACACCGACAACACACACACACACACCGACAACACACACACACACACCGACAACACACACACACACACACACACACCGACAACACACACACACACACCGACAACACACACACACACACACCGACAACACACACTCACCGGCAACACACACAAACACACACACCGACAACACACACACACACACCGACAACACACACACAGACACCGACAACACACACACAAACACACCGACAAGACACACACACACATCGACAACACACACACACACACACCGACAACACACACACACACACACACACACACACACCGACACCACACACACACACACACCGACAACACACACACACACCGACAACACACACACACACACCGACAACACACACACACCGACAACACACACACACACACACACACACACACCGACAACACACACACACACACACCGACAACACACACACACACACACACCGACAACACACACACACACACACACACACACCGACAACACACACACACACACATACACTGACAACACACACACACACAAACACCGACAACACACACACACACACCGACAACACACACACACACACACACACCGACAACACACACACACCGACACACACACACAACACACACACACACACCGACAACACACACACACACCGACAACACACACACACACACCGACAACACACACACACACACACAAACCGACAACACACACACACACCGACAACACACACACACACACCGACAACACACACACACACCGACAACACACACACACACACACCGACAACACACACACGCACACACTGACAACACATAAACACACACACACCGACAACACACACACACACACACACTGACAACACACACACATACACACCGACAACACACACACACACCGACAACACACACACACACACCGACAACACACACACACACACACACACCGACAACACACACACACACACACACACACCGACAACACACACACACAAACACCGACAACACACACACACACACACCGACAACACACACACACCGACAACACACACACACCGACAACACACACACACACACACCGACAACAATCACACACACACACCGACAACACACACACACACACACCGACAACACACACACACACACCGACAACACACACACACACACACACACACCGACAACACACACACACACACCGACAACACACACACACACACAACGACAACACACACACACACACCGGCAACACACACACACACACCGACAACACACACACACACACACACCGACAACACACACACACACACACCGACAACACACACACACACACCGACAACACACACACACACACACACTGACAACACACACACACACACCGACAACACACACACACACACAACACACACACACACACCGACAACACACACACACACCGACAACACACAAACACACACCGACAACACACACACACACACCGACAACACACACACACACACCGACAACACACACACACACCGACAACACACACACAGACACCGACAACACACACACACACACACCGACAACACACACACACACCGACAACACACACACACACACCGACAACACACACACACACACACCGACAACACACACACACACACACCGACAACACACACACACACACACCGACAACACACACACACACAAAACACACACACACACACCAACAACACACACACACACACCGACAACACACACACACACAAGACACACACACACACACCGACAACACACACACACACACATCGACAACACACACACACACACCGACAACACACACACACACAACACACACACACACACCGACAACACACACACACACACACACCGACAACACACACACACACACCGACAACACACACACACACACACCGACAACAAACACACACAACACACACACACACACCGACAACACACACACACACCGACAACACACACACACACACCGACAACACACACACACACACACAAACCGACAACACACACACACACACACCGACAACACACACACACACACCGACAACACACACACACACCGACAACACACACACACACACACACCGACAACACACACACACACACCGACAAAACATAAACACACACACACTGACAACACACACACACACACACACTGACAACACACACACATACACACCGACAACACACACACACACCGACAACAGACACACACACACCGACAACACACACACACACACACACTGACAACACACACACATACACACCGACAACACACACACACACCGACAACACACACACACACCGACAACACACACACACACCGACAACACACACACACACACACCGACAACACACACACACACACACTGACAACACATAAACACACACACACCGACAACACACACACACACACACTGACAACACACACACATACACACCGACAACACACACACACACACCGCCAACACACACACACACACCGACAACACACACACACACACCGACAACACACACACACACACACACACACACACCGACAACACACACACACAAACACCGACAACACACACACACACCAACAACACACACTCACACACACCGACAAAACATAAACACACACACACTGACAACACACACACACACACACACTGACAACACACACACATACACACCGACAACACACACACACACACACCGACAACACACACACACACACCGACAACACACACACACACACACACTGACAACACACACACATACACACCGACAACACACACACACACACACCGACAACACAAACACACACACCGACAACACACACACACACCGACAACACACACACACACAGACCGACAACACACACACACACACACACTGACAACACATAAACACACACACACCGACAACACACACACACACACACTGACAACACACACACATACACACCGACAACACACACACACACACCGCCAACACACACACACACACCGACAACACACACACACACACCGACAACACACACACACACACACACACACACACCGACAACAAACACACACAAACACCGACAACACACACACACACACCAACAACACACACACACACACCGACAACACACACACACACACACCGACAACACACACACACACACCGACAACACACACACAGACACCGACAACACACACACACACACACCGACAACACACACACACACACACACACACCGACAACACACACACACACACCGACAACACACACACACACACAACGACAACACACACACACACACCGGCAACACACACACACACACCGACAACACACACACACACACACACCGACAACACACACACACACACACCGACAACACACACACACACACCGACAACACACACACACACACACACTGACAACACACACACACACACCGACAACACACACACACACACAACACACACACACACACCGACAACACACACACACACCGACAACACACAAACACACACCGACAACACACACACACACACACACCGACAACACACACACACACACCGACAACACACACACACACCGACAACACACACACAGACACCGACAACACACACACACACACACCGACAACACACACACACACCGACAACACACACACACACACCGACAACACACACACACACACACCGACAACACACACACACACACACCGACAACACACACACACACACACCGACAACACACACACACACAAAACACACACACACACACCAACAACACACACACACACACCGACAACACACACACACACAAGACACACACACACACACCGACAACACACACACACACACATCGACAACACACACACACACACCGACAACACACACACACACAACACACACACACACACCGACAACACACACACACACACACACCGACAACACACACACACACACCGACAACACACACACACACACACCGACAACAAACACACACAACACACACACACACACCGACAACACACACACACACCGACAACACACACACACACACCGACAACACACACACACACACACAAACCGACAACACACACACACACACACCGACAACACACACACACACACCGACAACACACACACACACCGACAACACACACACACACACACACCGACAACACACACACACACACCGACAAAACATAAACACACACACACTGACAACACACACACACACACACACTGACAACACACACACATACACACCGACAACACACACACACACCGACAACACACACACACACACCGACAACACACACACACACACACACTGACAACACACACACATACACACCGACAACACACACACACACCGACAACACACACACACACCGACAACACACACACACACCGACAACACACACACACACACACCGACAACACACACACACACACACTGACAACACATAAACACACACACACCGACAACACACACACACACACACTGACAACACACACACATACACACCGACAACACACACACACACACCGCCAACACACACACACACACCGACAACACACACACACACACCGACAACACACACACACACACACACACACACACCGACAACACACACACACAAACACCGACAACACACACACACACCAACAACACACACTCACACACACCGACAAAACATAAACACACACACACTGACAACACACACACACACACACACTGACAACACACACACATACACACCGACAACACACACACACACACACCGACAACACACACACACACACCGACAACACACACACACACACACACTGACAACACACACACATACACACCGACAACACACACACACACACACCGACAACACAAACACACACACCGACAACACACACACACACCGACAACACACACACACACAGACCGACAACACACACACACACACACACTGACAACACATAAACACACACACACCGACAACACACACACACACACACTGACAACACACACACATACACACCGACAACACACACACACACCGCCAACACACACACACACACCGACAACACACACACACACACCGACAACACACACACACACACACACACACACACCGACAACAAACACACACAAACACCGACAACACACACACACACACCAACAACACACACACACACACCGACAACACACACACACACACACCGACAACACACACACACACACCGACAACACACACACAGACACCGACAACACACACACACACACACCGACAACACACACACACACACACACACACCGACAACACACACACACACACCGACAACACACACACACACACAACGACAACACACACACACACACCGGCAACACACACACACACACCGACAACACACACACACACACACACCGACAACACACACACACACACACCGACAACACACACACACACACCGACAACACACACACACACACACACTGACAACACACACACACACACCGACAACACACACACACACACAACACACACACACACACCGACAACACACACACACACCGACAACACACAAACACACACCGACAACACACACACACACACACACCGACAACACACACACACACACCGACAACACACACACACACCGACAACACACACACAGACACCGACAACACACACACACACACACCGACAACACACACACACACCGACAACACACACACACACACCGACAACACACACACACACACACCGACAACACACACACACACACACCGACAACACACACACACACACACACCGACAACACACACACACACAAAACACACACACACACACCAACAACACACACACACACACCGACAACACACACACACACAAGACACACACACACACACCGACAACACACACACACACACATCGACAACACACACACACACACCGACAACACACACACACACAACACACACACACACCGACAACACACACACACACACACACCGACAACACACACACACACCGACAACACACACACACACACACCGACAACAAACACACACAACACACACACACACACCGACAACACACACACACACCGACAACACACACACACACACCGACAACACACACACACACACACAAACCGACAACACACACACACACACACCGACAACACACACACACACACCGACAACACACACACACACCGACAACACACACACACACACACACCGACAACACACACACACACACACCGACAAAACATAAACACACACACACTGACAACACACACACACACACACACTGACAACACACACACATACACACCGACAACACACACACACACCGACAACACACACACACACACCGACAACACACACACACACACACACTGACAACACACACACATACACACCGACAACACACACACACACCGACAACACACACACACACCGACAACACACACACACACCGACAACACACACACACACACACCGACAACACACACACACACACACTGACAACACATAAACACACACACACCGACAACACACACACACACACACTGACAACACACACACATACACACCGACAACACACACACACACACCGCCAACACACACACACACACCGACAACACACACACACCGACAACACACACACACACACACACCACACACACACACCGACAACACACACACACAAACACCGACAACACACACACACACACCAACAACACACACACACACACACTGACAACACACACACACACACACCGACAACACACACACACACACCGACAACACGCACACACACACCGACAACACACACACACACACACACACCGACAACAAACACACACACACCGACAACACACACACACACACCGACAACACACACACACACACACCGACAACAAACACACACAACACACACACACACACCGACAACACACACATACACCGACAACACACACACACACACCGACAACACACACACACACACACAAACCGACAACACACACACACACACACCGACAACACACACACACACACCGACAACACACACACACACACACACACCGACAACACACACACACACACCGACAAAACATAAACACACACACACTGACAACACACACACACACACACACTGACAACACACACACATACACACCGACAACACACACACACACACACCGACAACACACACACACACACCGACAACACACACACACACACACACTGACAACACACACACATACACACCGACAACACACACACACACACACCGACAACACACACACACACCGACAACACACACACACACCGACAACACACACACACACAGACCGACAACACACACACACACACACTGACAACACATAAACACACACACACCGACAACACACACACACACAGACCGACAACACACACACACACACACTGACAACACATAAACACACACACACCGACAACACACACACACACACACTGACAACACACACACATACACACCGACAACACACACACACACACCGCCAACACACACACACACACCGACAACACACACACACACACACCGACAACACACACACACACACACACACACACACCGACAACAAACACACACAAACACCGACAACACACACACACACACACCAACAACACACACACACACACCGACAACACACACACACACCGACAACACACACACACACATCGACAACACACACACAGACACCGACAACACACACACACACACACCGACAACACACACACACACCGACAACACACACACACACACCGACAACACACACACACACAACACACACACACACCGACAACACACACACACACCGACAACGCACACACACACACCGACAACACACACACACACACCGACAACACACACACACCGACAACACACACACACACACCGACAACACACACACACACACACACACACACACACCGACAACACACACACACAAACACCGACAACACACACACACACACCAACAACACACACACACACACCGACAACACACACACACACACACCGACAACACACACACACACACCGACAACACACACACACACACCGACAACACACACACACACACACACACACCGACAACACACACACACACACCGACAACACACACACACACACACCGACAACACACACACACCGGCAACACACACAAACATACACACCGACAACACACACACACACACCGACAACACACACACAGACACCGACAACACACACACACACACACCGACAACACACACACACACATCGACAACACACACACACACACCGACAACACACACACACACACACACACACACCGACACCACACACACACACACACCGACAACACACACACACACCGACAACACACACACACACACCGACAACACACACACACCGACAACACACACACACACACCGACAACACACACACACACACACCGACAACACACACACACACACACACCGACAACACACACACACACACACACACACACTGACAACACACACACACACACATACACTGACAACACACACACACACACACCGACAACACACACACACACACCGACAACACACACACACACACACACACCGACAACACACACACACCGACACACACACACAACACACACACACACACCGACAACACACACACACACCGACAACACACACACACACACCGACAACACACACACACACACACAAACCGACAACACACACACACACCGACAACACACACACACACACCGACAACACACACACACACCGACAACACACACACACACACCGACAACACACACACACACACACTGACAACACATAAACACACACACACCGACAACACACACACACACACACTGACAACACACACACATACACACCGACAACACACACACACACACCGACAACACACACACACACCGACAACACACACACACACACCGACAACACACACACACACACACTGACAACACATAAACACACACACACCGACAACACACACACACACACACTGACAACACACACACACACACACCGACAACACACACACACACACACACACACACACCGACAACAAACACACACAAACACCGACAACACACACACACACACACCAACAACACACACACACAAACACCGACAACACACACACACACACCAACAACACACACACACACACCGACAACACACACACACACACACCGACAACACACACACACACACCGACAACACACACACACACACCGACAACACACACACACACACACACACACCGACAACACACACACACACACCGACAACACACACACACACACACCGACAACACACACACACCGGCAACACACACAAACATACACACCGACAACACACACACACACACCGACAACACACACACAGACACCGACAACACACACACACACACACCGACAACACACACACACACATCGACAACACACACACACACACCGACAACACACACACACACACACACACACACCGACACCACACACACACACACACCGACAACACACACACACACCGACAACACACACACACACACCGACAACACACACACACCGACAACACACACACACCGACAACACACACACACACACACACATACACACCGACAACACACACACACACACACCGACAACACACACACACACACACACACCGACAACACACACACACACACACACACACACTGACAACACACACACACAAACATACACTGACAACACACACACACACACACCGACAACACACACACACACACCGACAACACACACACACACACACACACCGACAACACACACACACCGACACACACACACAACACACACACACACACCGACAACACACACACACACCGACAACACACACACACACAGCGACAACACACACACACACACACAAACCGACAACACACACACACACCGACAACACACACACACACACACCGACAACACACACACACACACCGACAACACACACACACACACACACACACCGACAACACACACACACACACCGACAACACACACACACACACAACGACAACACACACACACACACCGGCAACACACACACACACACCGACAACACACACACACACACACACCGACAACACACACACACACACACCGACAACACACACACACACCGACAACACACACACACACACACACTGACAACACACACACACACACCGACAACACACACACACACACAACACACACACACACACCGACAACACACACACACACCGACAACACACAAACACACACCGACAACACACACACACACACCGACAACACACACACACACACCGACAACACACACACACACCGACAACACACACACAGACACCGACAACACACACACACACACACCGACAACACACACACACACCGACAACACACACACACACACCGACAACACACACACACACACACCGACAACACACAAACACACACACCGACAACACACACACACACACACCGACAACACACACACACACAAAACACACACACACACACCAACAACACACACACACACACCGACAACACACACACACACAAGACACACACACACACACCGACAACACACACACACACACATCGACAACACACACACACACACCGACAACACACACACACACAACACACACACACACACCGACAACACACACACACACACACACCGACAACACACACACACACACCGACAACACACACACACACACACACCGACAACAAACACACACAACACACACACACACACCGACAACACACACACACACCGACAACACACACACACACACCGACAACACACACACACACACACAAACCGACAACACACACACACACACACACCGACAACACACACACACACACCGACAACACACACACACACCGACAACACACACACACACACACACCGACAACACACACACACACACCGACAAAACATAAACACACACACACTGACAACACACACACACACACACACTGACAACACACACACATACACACCGACAACACACACACACACCGACAACAGACACACACACACCGACAACACACACACACACACACACTGACAACACACACACATACACACCGACAACACACACACACACCGACAACACACACACACACCGACAACACACACACACACCGACAACACACACACACACACACCGACAACACACACACACACACACTGACAACACATAAACACACACACACCGACAACACACACACACACACACTGACAACACACACACATACACACCGACAACACACACACACACACCGCCAACACACACACACACACCGACAACACACACACACACACCGACAACACACACACACACACACACACACACACACCGACAACACACACACACAAACACCGACAACACACACACACACACCAACAACACACACACACCGACAAAACATAAACACACACACACTGACAACACACACACACACACACACTGACAACACACACACATACACACCGACAACACACACACACACACACCGACAACACACACACACACACCGACAACACACACACACACACACACTGACAACACACACACATACACACCGACAACACACACACACACACACCGACAACACAAACACACACACCGACAACACACACACACACCGACAACACACACACACACAGACCGACAACACACACACACACACACTGACAACACATAAACACACACACACCGACAACACACACACACACACACTGACAACACACACACATACACACCGACAACACACACACACACACCGCCAACACACACACACACACCGACAACACACACACACACACCGACAACACACACACACACACACACACACACACCGACAACAAACACACACAAACACCGACAACACACACACACACACCAACAACACACACACACACACCGACAACACACACGCACACACACCGACAACACACACACACACACCGACAACACACACACAGACACCGACAACACACACACACACACACCGACAACACACACACACACACACACACACCGACAACACACACACACACACCGACAACACACACACACACACAACGACAACACACACACACACACCGGCAACACACACACACACACCGACAACACACACACACACACACACCGACAACACACACACACACACACCGACAACACACACACACACACCGACAACACACACGCACACACACACTGACAACACACACACACACACCGACAACACACACACACACACAACACACACACACACACCGACAACACACACACACACCGACAACACACAAACACACACCGACAACACACACACACACACACACCGACAACACACACACACACACCGACAACACACACACACACCGACAACACACACACAGACACCGACAACACACACACACACACCGACAACACACACACACACCGACAACACACACACACACACACCGACAACACACACACACACACACCGACAACACACACACACACACACCGACAACACACACACACACACACCGACAACACACACACACACAAAACACACACACACACACCAACAACACACACACACACACCGACAACACACACACACACAAGACACACACACACACACCGACAACACACACACACACACATCGACAACACACACACACACACCGACAACACACACACACACAACACACACACACACCGACAACACACACACACACACACACCGACAACACACACACACACCGACAACAAACACACACAACACACACACACACACCGACAACACACACACACACCGACAACACACACACACACACCGACAACACACACACACACACACAAACCGACAACACACACACACACACACCGACAACACACACACACACACCGACAACACACACACACACCGACAACACACACACACACACACACCGACAACACACACACACACACACCGACAAAACATAAACACACACACACTGACAACACACACACACACACACACTGACAACACACACACATACACACCGACAACACACACACACACCGACAACACACACACACACACCGACAACACACACACACACACACACTGACAACACACACACATACACACCGACAACACACACACACACCGACAACACACACACACACCGACAACACACACACACACCGACAACACACACACACACACACCGACAACACACACACACACACACTGACAACACATAAACACACACACACCGACAACACACACACACACACACTGACAACACACACACATACACACCGACAACACACACACACACACCGCCAACACACACACACACACCGACAACACACACACACCGACAACACACACACACACACACACACACACACACCGACAACACACACACACAAACACCGACAACACACACACACACACCAACAACACACACACACACACACTGACAACACACACACACACACACCGACAACACACACACACACACCGACAACACGCACACACACACCGACAACACACACACACACACACACACCGACAACAAACACACACACACCGACAACACACACACACACACCGACAACACACACACACACACACCGACAACAAACACACACAACACACACACACACACCGACAACACACACATACACCGACAACACACACACACACACCGACAACACACACACACACACACAAACCGACAACACACACACACACACCGACAACACACACACACACACCGACAACACACACACACACCGACAACACACACACACACACACACACCGACAACACACACACACACACACCGACAAAACATAAACACACACACACTGACAACACACACACACACACACACTGACAACACACACACATACACACCGACAACACACACACACACACACACCGACAACACACACACACACACCGACAACACACACACACACACACACTGACAACACACACACATACACACCGACAACACACACACACACACACCGACAACACACACACACACCGACAACACACACACACACCGACAACACACACACACACAGACCGACAACACACACACACACACACTGACAACACATAAACACACACACACCGACAACACACACACACACAGACCGACAACACACACACACACACACTGACAACACATAAACACACACACACCGACAACACACACACACACACACTGACAACACACACACATACACACCGACAACACACACACACACACCGCCAACACACACACACACACCGACAACACACACACAGACACCGACAACACACACACACACACACCGACAACACACACACACACCGACAACACACACACACACACCGACAACACACACACACACACACCGACAACACACACACACACACACCGACAACACACACACACACACACCGACAACACACACACACACAAAACACACACACACACACCAACAACACACACACACACACCGACAACACACACACACACAAGACACACACACACACACCGACAACACACACACACACACATCGACAACACACACACACACACCGACAACACACACACACACAACACACACACACACACCGACAACACACACACACACACACACCGACAACACACACACACACACCGACAACACACACACACACACACCGACAACAAACACACACAACACACACACACACACCTACAACACACACACACACCGACAACACACACACACACACCGACAACACACACACACACACACAAACCGACAACACACACACACACACACCGACAACACACACACACACACCGACAACACACACACACACCGACAACACACACACACACACACACCGACAACACACACACACACACCGACAAAACATAAACACACACACACTGACAACACACACACACACACACACTGACAACACACACACATACACACCGACAACACACACACACACCGACAACAGACACACACACACCGACAACACACACACACACACACACTGACAACACACACACATACACACCGACAACACACACACACACCGACAACACACACACACACCGACAACACACACACACACCGACAACACACACACACACACACCGACAACACACACACACACACACTGACAACACATAAACACACACACACCGACAACACACACACACACACACTGACAACACACACACATACACACCGACAACACACACACACACACCGCCAACACACACACACACACCGACAACACACACACACACACCGACAACACACACACACACACACACACACACACACCGACAACACACACACACAAACACCGACAACACACACACACACACCAACAACACACACACACACACACCGACAAAACATAAACACACACACACTGACAACACACACACACACACACACTGACAACACACACACATACACACCGACAACACACACACACACACACCGACAACACACACACACACACCGACAACACACACACACACACACACTGACAACACACACACATACACACCGACAACACACACACACACACACCGACAACACAAACACACACACCGACAACACACACACACACCGACAACACACACACACACAGACCGACAACACACACACACACACACTGACAACACATAAACACACACACACCGACAACACACACACACACACACTGACAACACACACACATACACACCGACAACACACACACACACACCGCCAACACACACACACACACCGACAACACACACACACACACCGACAACACACACACACACACACACACACACACCGACAACAAACACACACAAACACCGACAACACACACACACACACCAACAACACACACACACACACCGACAACACACACACACACACACCGACAACACACACACACACACCGACAACACACACACACACACAACGACAACACACACACACACACCGGCAACACACACACACACACCGACAACACACACACACACACACACCGACAACACACACACACACACACCGACAACACACACACACACACCGACAACACACACGCACACACACACTGACAACACACACACACACACCGACAACACACACACACACACAACACACACACACACACCGACAACACACACACACACCGACAACACACAAACACACACCGACAACACACACACACACACACACCGACAACACACACACACACACACCGACAACACACACACACACCGACAACACACACACAGACACCGACAACACACACACACACACACCGACAACACACACACACACCGACAACACACACACACACACCGACAACACACACACACACACACCGACAACACACACACACACACACCGACAACACACACACACACACACCGACAACACACACACACACAAAACACACACACACACACCAACAACACACACACACACACCGACAACACACACACACACAAGACACACACACACACACCGACAACACACACACACACACATCGACAACACACACACACACACCGACAACACACACACACACAACACACACACACACCGACAACACACACACACACACACACCGACAACACACACACACACCGACAACACACACACACACACACCGACAACAAACACACACAACACACACACACACACCGACAACACACACACACACCGACAACACACACACACACACCGACAACACACACACACACACACAAACCGACAACACACACACACACACACCGACAACACACACACACACACCGACAACACACACACACACCGACAACACACACACACACACACACCGACAACACACACACACACACACCGACAAAACATAAACACACACACACTGACAACACACACACACACACACACTGACAACACACACACATACACACCGACAACACACACACACACCGACAACACACACACACACACCGACAACACACACACACACACACACTGACAACACACACACATACACACCGACAACACACACACACACCGACAACACACACACACACCGACAACACACACACACACCGACAACACACACACACACACACCGACAACACACACACACACACACTGACAACACATAAACACACACACACCGACAACACACACACACACACACTGACAACACACACACATACACACCGACAACACACACACACACACCGCCAACACACACACACACACCGACAACACACACACACCGACAACACACACACACACACACACCGACAACACACACACACAAACACCGACAACACACACACACACACCAACAACACACACACACACACACTGACAACACACACACACACACACCGACAACACACACACACACACCGACAACACGCACACACACACCGACAACACACACACACACACACACACCGACAACAAACACACACACACCGACAACACACACACACACACCGACAACACACACACACACACACCGACAACAAACACACACAACACACACACACACACCGACAACACACACATACACCGACAACACACACACACACACCGACAACACACACACACACACACAAACCGACAACACACACACACACACCGACAACACACACACACACACCGACAACACACACACACACCGACAACACACACACACACACACACACCGACAACACACACACACACACACCGACAAAACATAAACACACACACACTGACAACACACACACACACACACACTGACAACACACACACATACACACCGACAACACACACACACACACACACCGACAACACACACACACACACCGACAACACACACACACACACACACTGACAACACACACACATACACACCGACAACACACACACACACACACCGACAACACACACACACACCGACAACACACACACACACCGACAACACACACACACACAGACCGACAACACACACACACACACACTGACAACACATAAACACACACACACCGACAACACACACACACACAGACCGACAACACACACACACACACACACTGACAACACATAAACACACACACACCGACAACACACACACACACACACTGACAACACACACACATACACACCGACAACACACACACACACACCGCCAACACACACACACACACCGACAACACACACACACACACACCGACAACACACACACACACACACACACACACACCGACAACAAACACACACAAACACCGACAACACACACACACACACACCAACAACACACACACACACACCGACAACACACACACACACCGACAACACACACACACACACCGACAACACACACACAGACACCGACAACACACACACACACACACCGACAACACACACACACACCGACAACACACACACACACACCGACAACACACACACACACAACACACACACACACCGACAACACACACACACACCGACAACGCACACACACACACCGACAACACACACACACACACCGACAACACACACACACCGACAACACACACACACACACCGACAACACACACACACACACACACACACACACACCGACAACACACACACACAAACACCGACAACACACACACACACACCAACAACACACACACACACACCGACAACACACACACACACACACCGACAACACACACACACACACCGACAACACACACACACACACCGACAACACACACACACACACACACACACCGACAACACACACACACACACCGACAACACACACACACACACACCGACAACACACACACACCGGCAACACACACAAACATACACACCGACAACACACACACACACACCGACAACACACACACAGACACCGACAACACACACACACACACACCGACAACACACACACACACATCGACAACACACACACACACACCGACAACACACACACACACACACACACACACCGACACCACACACACACACACACCGACAACACACACACACACCGACAACACACACACACACACCGACAACACACACACACCGACAACACACACACACACACCGACAACACACACACACACACACCGACAACACACACACACACACACCGACAACACACACACACACACACACACACACTGACAACACACACACACACACATACACTGACAACACACACACACACACACCGACAACACACACACACACACTGACAACACATAAACACACACACACCGACAACACACACACACACAGACCGACAACACACACACACACACACACTGACAACACATAAACACACACACACCGACAACACACACACACACACACTGACAACACACACACATACACACCGACAACACACACACACACACCGCCAACACACACACACACACCGACAACACACACACACACACACCGACAACACACACACACACACACACACACACACCGACAACAAACACACACAAACACCGACAACACACACACACACACACCAACAACACACACACACACACCGACAACACACACACACACCGACAACACACACACACACACCGACAACACACACACAGACACCGACAACACACACACACACACACCGACAACACACACACACACCGACAACACACACACACACACCGACAACACACACACACACAACACACACACACACCGACAACACACACACACACCGACAACGCACACACACACACCGACAACACACACACACACACCGACAACACACACACACCGACAACACACACACACACACCGACAACACACACACACACACACACACACACACACCGACAACACACACACACAAACACCGACAACACACACACACACACCAACAACACACACACACACACCGACAACACACACACACACACACCGACAACACACACACACACACCGACAACACACACACACACACCGACAACACACACACACACACACACACACCGACAACACACACACACACACCGACAACACACACACACACACACCGACAACACACACACACCGGCAACACACACAAACATACACACCGACAACACACACACACACACCGACAACACACACACAGACACCGACAACACACACACACACACACCGACAACACACACACACACATCGACAACACACACACACACACCGACAACACACACACACACACACACACACACCGACACCACACACACACACACACCGACAACACACACACACACCGACAACACACACACACACACCGACAACACACACACACCGACAACACACACACACACACCGACAACACACACACACACACACCGACAACACACACACACACACACACCGACAACACACACACACACACACACACACACTGACAACACACACACACACACATACACTGACAACACACACACACACACACCGACAACACACACACACACACCGACAACACACACACACACACACACACCGACAACACACACACACCGACACACACACACAACACACACACACACACCGACAACACACACACACACCGACAACACACACACACACACCGACAACACACACACACACACACAAACCGACAACACACACACACACCGACAACACACACACACACACCGACAACACACACACACACCGACAACACACACACACACACCGACAACACACACACACACACACTGACAACACATAAACACACACACACCGACAACACACACACACACACACTGACAACACACACACATACACACCGACAACACACACACACACCGACAACACACACACACACACCGACAACACACACACACACACACACACCGACAACACACACACACACACACACACACACCGACAACACACACACACAAACACCGACAACACACACACACACACCGACAACACACACACACACACACCGACAACACACACACACACACACACACACACACCAACAACACACACACACAAACACCGACAACACACACACACACACCAACAACACACACACACACACCGACAACACACACACACACACACCGACAACACACACACACACACCGACAACACACACACACACACCGACAACACACACACACACACACACACACCGACAACACACACACACACACCGACAACACACACACACACACACCGACAACACACACACACCGGCAACACACACAAACATACACACCGACAACACACACACACACACCGACAACACACACACAGACACCGACAACACACACACACACACACCGACAACACACACACACACATCGACAACACACACACACACACCGACAACACACACACACACACACACACACACCGACACCACACACACACACACACCGACAACACAGACACACACCGACAACACACACACACACACCGACAACACACACACACCGACAACACACACACACCGACAACACACACACACACACACACACATACACACCGACAACACACACACACACACACCGACAACACACACACACACACACACACCGACAACACACACACACACACACACACACACTGACAACACACACACACACACATACACTGACAACACACACACACACACACCGACAACACACACACACACACCGACAACACACACACACACACACATACCGACAACACACACACACCGACACACACACACAACACACACACACACACCGACAACACACACACACACCGACAACACACACACACACAGCGACAACACACACACACACACACAAACCGACAACACACACACACACCGACAACACACACACACACACCGACAACACACACACACACCGACAACACACACACACACACACCGACAACACACACACACACACACTGACAACACATAAACACACACACACCGACAACACACACACACACACACTGACAACACACACACATACACACCGACAACACACACACACACCGACAACACACACACACACACCGACAACACACACACACACACACACACCGACAACACACACACACACACACACACACCGACAACACACACACACAAACACCGACAACACACACACACACACACCGACAACACACACACACCGACAACACACACACACCGACAACACACACACACACACACCGACAACAATCACACACACACACCGACAACACACACACACACACACCGACAACACACACACACACACCGACAACACACACACACACACACACACACCGACAACACACACACACACACCGACAACACACACACACACACAACGACAACACACACACACACACCGGCAACACACACACACACACCGACAACACACACACACACACACACACCGACAACACACACACACACACACCGACAACACACACACACACACCGACAACACACACACACACACACACTGACAACACACACACACACACCGACAACACACACACACACACAACACACACACACACACCGACAACACACACAAACACCGACAACACACAAACACACACCGACAACACACACACACACACCGACAACACACACACACACACCGACAACACACACACACACACACCGACAACACACACACAGACACCGACAACACACACACACACACACCGACAACAAACACACACACCGACAACACACACACACACACCGACAACACACACACACACACCGACAACACACACACACACACACCGACAACACACACACACACACACCGACAACACACACACACACAAAACACACACACACACACCAACAACACACACACACACACCGACAACACACACACACACAAGACACACACACACACACCGACAACACACACACACACACATCGACAACACACACACACACACCGACAACACACACACACACAACACACACACACACACCGACAACACACACACACACACACACCGACAACACACACACACACACCGACAACACACACACACACACACACACCGACAACAAACACACACAACACACACACACACACCGACAACACACACACACACCGACAACACACACACACACACCGACAACACACACACACACACACAAACCGACAACACACACACACACACACCGACAACACACACACACACACCAACAACACACACACACACCGACAACACACACACACACACACACCGACAACACACACACACACACACCGACAAAACATAAACACACACACACTGACAACACACACACACACACACACTGACAACACACACACATACACACCGACAACACACACACACACCGACAACACACACACACACACCGACAACACACACACACACACACACTGACAACACACACACATACACACCGACAACACACACACACACCGACAACACACACACACACCGACAACACACACACACACCGACAACACACACACACACACACACCGACAACACACACACACACACACTGACAACACATAAACACACACACACCGACAACACACACACACACACACTGACAACACACACACATACACACCGACAACACACACACACACACCGCCAACACACACACACACACCGACAACACACACACACACACCGACAACACACACACACACACACACACCGACAACACACACACACAAACACCGACAACACACACACACACACCAACAACACACACACACACACACTGACAACACACACACACACACACCGACAACACACACACACACACCGACAACACACACACACACACAGACAACACACACACACACACACACCGACAACACACACACACACACCGACAACACACACACACACACCGACAACACACACACACACACACCGACAACAAACACACACAACACACACACACACACCGACAACACACACACACACCGACAACACACACACACACACCGACAACACACACACACACACACAAACCGACAACACACACACACACACACCGACAACACACACACACACACCGACAACACACACACACACCGACAACACACACACACACACACACCGACAACACACACACACACACACCGACAAAACATAAACACACACACACTGACAACACACACACACACACTGACAACACACACACATACACACCGACAACACACACACACACACACCGACAACACACACACACACACCGACAACACACACACACACACACACTGACAACACACACACATACACACCGACAACACACACACACACACCGACAACACACACACACACACCGACAACACACACACACACCGACAACACACACACACACAGACCGACAACACACACACACACACTGACAACACATAAACACACACACACCGACAACACACACACACACACACTGACAACACACACACATACACACCGACAACACACACACACACACCGCCAACACACACACACACACCGACAACACACACACACACACCGACAACACACACACACACACACACACACACACCGACAACAAACACACACAAACACCGACAACACACACACACACACCAACAACACACACACACACACCGACAACACACACACACACACACCGACAACACACACACACACACACACCGACAACACACACACACACACCGACAACACACACACACACACACACACCGACAACAAACACACACAACACACACACACACACCGACAACACACACACACACCGACAACACACACACACACACCGACAACACACACACACACACACAAACCGACAACACACACACACACACACCGACAACACACACACACACACCAACAACACACACACACACCGACAACACACACACACACACACACCGACAACACACACACACACACACCGACAAAACATAAACACACACACACTGACAACACACACACACACACACACTGACAACACACACACATACACACCGACAACACACACACACACCGACAACACACACACACACACCGACAACACACACACACACACACACTGACAACACACACACATACACACCGACAACACACACACACACCGACAACACACACACACACCGACAACACACACACACACCGACAACACACACACACACACACACCGACAACACACACACACACACACTGACAACACATAAACACACACACACCGACAACACACACACACACACACTGACAACACACACACATACACACCGACAACACACACACACACACCGCCAACACACACACACACACCGACAACACACACACACACACCGACAACACACACACACACACACACACCGACAACACACACACACAAACACCGACAACACACACACACACACCAACAACACACACACACACACACTGACAACACACACACACACACACCGACAACACACACACACACACCGACAACACACACACACACACAGACAACACACACACACACACACACCGACAACACACACACACACACCGACAACACACACACACACACCGACAACACACACACACACACACCGACAACAAACACACACAACACACACACACACACCGACAACACACACACACACCGACAACACACACACACACACCGACAACACACACACACACACACAAACCGACAACACACACACACACACACCGACAACACACACACACACACCGACAACACACACACACACCGACAACACACACACACACACACACCGACAACACACACACACACACACCGACAAAACATAAACACACACACACTGACAACACACACACACACACACACTGACAACACACACACATACACACCGACAACACACACACACACACACCGACAACACACACACACACACCGACAACACACACACACACACACACTGACAACACACACACATACACACCGACAACACACACACACACACCGACAACACACACACACACACCGACAACACACACACACACCGACAACACACACACACACAGACCGACAACACACACACACACACTGACAACACATAAACACACACACACCGACAACACACACACACACACACTGACAACACACACACATACACACCGACAACACACACACACACACCGCCAACACACACACACACACCGACAACACACACACACACACCGACAACACACACACACACACACACACACACACCGACAACAAACACACACAAACACCGACAACACACACACACACACCAACAACACACACACACACACCGACAACACACACACACACACACCGACAACACACACACACACACCGACAACACACACACAGACACCGACAACACACACACACAGACACCGACAACACACACACACACACACACACCGACAACACACACACACACACCGACAACACACACACACACACAACGACAACACACACACACACACCGGCAACACACACACACACACCGACAACACACACACACACACACACCGACAACACACACACACACACACCGACAACACACACACACACACCGACAACACACACACACACACACTGACAACACACACACACACACCGACAACACACACACACACCGACAACACACAAACACACACCGACAACACACACACACACCGACAACACACAAACACACACCGACAACACACACACACACACACACCGACAACACACACACACACACCGACAACACACACACACACCGACAACACACACACAGACACCGACAACACACACACACACACACCGACAACACACACACACACCGACAACACACACACACACCGACAACACACACACACGCACACACCGACAACACACACACACACACACCGACAACACACACACACACACACCGACAACACACACACACACAAAACACACACACACCAACAACACACACACACACACCGACAACACACACACACACCGACAACACACACACACACACACACACCGACAACACACACACACACACACCGACAAAACATAAACACACACACACTGACAACACACACACACACACACACTGACAACACACACACATACACACCGACAACACACACACACACCGACAACACACACACACACACCGACAACACACACACACACACACACCTGACAACACACACACATACACACCGACAACACACACACACACCGACAACACACACACACACCGACAACACACACACACACCGACAACACACACACACACACACCGACAACACACACACACACACACTGACAACACATAAACACACACACACCGACAACACACACACACACACACTGACAACACACACACATACACACCGACAACACACACACACACACCGCCAACACACACACACACACCGACAACACACACACACACACCGACAACACACACACACACACACACACACACCGACAACACACACACACAAACACCGACAACACACACACACACATCAACAACACACACACACACACACTGACAACACACACACACACACACCGACAACACACACACACACACCGACAACACACACACACACACCGACAACACACACACACACACACACACCGACAACAAACACACACACACCGACAACACACACACACACACCGACAACACACACACACACACACCGACAACAAACACACACAACACACACACACACACACCGACAACACACACACACACCGACAACACACACACACACACCGACAACACACACACACACACACAAACCGACAACACACACACACACACACCGACAACACACACACACACACCGACAACACACACACACACCGACAACACACACACACACACACACCGACAACACACACACACACACACCGACAAAACATAAACACACACACACTGACAACACACACACACACACACACTGACAACACACACACATACACACCGACAACACACACACACACACACCGACAACACACACACACACACCGACAACACACACACACACACACACTGACAACACACACACATACACACCGACAACACACACACACACACACCGACAACACACACACACACACCGACAACACACACACACACCGACAACACACACACACACAGACCGACAACACACACACACACACACTGACAACACATAAACACACACACACCGACAACACACACACACACACACTGACAACACACACACATACACACCGACAACACACACACACACACCGCCAACACACACACACACACCGACAACACACACACACACACCGACAACACACACACACACACACACACACACACCGACAACAAACACACACAAACACCGACAACACACACACACACACCAACAACACACACACACACACCGACAACACACACACACACACACCGACAACACACACACACACACCGACAACACACACACAGACACCGACAACACACACACACACACACCGACAACACACACACACACCGACAACACACACACACACACCGACAACACACACACACACAACACACACACACACCGACAACACACACACACACCGACAACACACACACACACACCGACAACACACACACACACACCGACAACACACACACACCGACAACACACACACACCGACAACACACACACACACACACACACACCGACAACACACACACACAAACACCGACAACACACACACACACACCAACAACACACACACACACACCGACAACACACACACACACACACCGACAACACACACACACACACCGACAACACACACACACACACCGACAACACACACACACACACACACACACCGACAACACACACACACACACCGACAACACACACACACACACACACCGACAACACACACACACCGGCAACACACACAAACACACACACCGACAACACACACACACACACCGACAACACACACACAGACACCGACAACACACACACACACACACCGACAACACACACACACACATCGACAACACACACACACACACCGACAACACACACACACACAACACACACACACACCGACAACACACACACACACCGACAACACACACACACACACCGACAACACACACACACACACCGACAACACACACACACCGACAACACACACACACACACACCGACAACACACACACACACACCGACAACTCACACACACACACACCGACAACACACACACACCGGCAACACACACACACACACACACACCGACAACACACACACACAACACACACACACACACACCGACAACACACACACACACCGACAACACACACACACCGACAACACACACACACACACACAAACCGACAACACACACACACACACACCGACAACACACACACACACACCGACAACACACACACACCGACAACACACACACACACACACCGACAACACAAACACACACACACCGACAACACATAAACACACACACTGACAACACACACACACACACACACACACACTGACAACACACACACATACACACCGACAACACACACACACACACACACACACCGACAACACACACACACACACCGACAACACACACACACACACACACACTGACAACACACACACATACACACCGACAACACACACACACACACCGACAACACACACACACACCGACAACACACACTCACACACACCGACAACACACACACACACACACACACACCGACAACACACACACACACACCGACAACACACACACACACACCGACAACACACACACACACCGACAACACACACACACACAGACCGACAACACACACACACACACACTGACAACACATAAACACACACACACCGACAACACACACACACACACACACTGACAACACACACACATACACACCGACAACACACACACACACACCGCCAACACACACACACACACCGACAACACACACACACACACCGACAACACACACACACACACACACACACACACCGACAACAAACACACACAAACACCGACAACACACACACACACACCAACAACACACACACACACACCGACAACACACACACACACACACCGACAACACACACACACACACCGACAACACACACACACACACACACACACCGACAACACACACACACACACCGACAACACACACACACACACACCGACAACACACACACACCGGCAACACACACAAACACACACACCGACAACACACACACACACACACCGACAACACACACACACACACCGACAACACACACACACACACACTGACAACACACACACACACACACCGACAACACACACACACACACAACACACACACCCACACACCGACAACACACACACACACACACACACCGACAACACACAAACACACACCGACAACACACACACACACACCGACAACACACACACACACACACACCGACAACACACACACACACCGACAACACACACACAGACACCGACAACACACACACACACCGACAACACACACACACACCGACAACACACACACACACACCGACAACACACACACACACAACACACACACACACCGACAACACACACACACACCGACAACACACACACACACACCGACAACACACACACACACACCGACAAAACACACACACCGACAACACACACACACACACCGACAACACACACACACACACACACACACACACACACCGACAACACACACACACAAACAACGACAACACACACACACACACCAACAACACACACACACACACCGACAACACACACACACACACACCGACAACACACACACACACACCGACAACACACACACACACACCGACAACACACACACACCGACAACACACACACACACACACCGACAACACACACACACACCGACAACACACACACACACACACCGACAACACACACACACCGGCAACACACACACACACACACACCGACAACACACACACACAACACACACACACACACACCGACAACACACACACACACCGACAACACACACACACCGACAACACACACACACACACACAAACCGACAACACACACACACACACACCGACAACACACACACACACACCGACAACACACACACACCGACAACACACACACACACACACCGACAACACAAACACACACACACCGACAACACATAAACACACACACTGACAACACACACACACACACACACACACACTGACAACACACACACATACACACCGACAACACACACACACACACACACACACCGACAACACACACACACCGACAACACACACACACACACACACACTGACAACACACACACATACACACCGACAACACACACACACACACCGACAACACACACACACACCGACAACACACACTCACACACACCGACAACACACACACACACCGACAACACACACACACACACCGACAACACACACACACACACACACACACACACCGACAACAAACACACACAAACACCGACAACACACACACACACACCAACAACACACACACACACACCGACAACACACACACACACACACCGACAACACACACACACACACCGACAACACACACACACACACACACACACCGACAACACACACACACACACCGACAACACACACACACACACACCGACAACACACACACACCGGCAACACACACAAACACACACACCGACAACACACACACACACACACCGACAACACACACACACACACCGACAACACACACACACACACACTGACAACACACACACACACCGACAACACACACACACACACAACACACACACACACACACCGACAACACACACACACACACTCACACCGACAACACACAAACACACACCGACAACACACACACACACACCGACAACACACACACACACACACACCGACAACACACACACACACCGACAACACACACACAGACACCGACAACACACACACACACACACCGACAACACACACACACACCGACAACACACACACACACACCGACAACACACACACACACAACACACACACACACCGACAACACACACACACACCGACAACACACACACACACACCGACAACACACACACACACACCGACAAAACACACACACCGACAACACACACACACACACCGACAACACACACACACACACACACACACACACACCGACAACACACACACACAAACAACGACAACACACACACACACACCAACAACACACACACACACACCGACAACACACACACACACACACCGACAACACACACACACACACCGACAACACACACACACACACCGACAACACACACACACACACACCGACAACACACACACACACACCGACAACACACACACACACACACCGACAACACACACACACCGGCAACACACACAAACACACACACCGACAACACACACACACACACCGACAACACACACACAGACACCGACAACACACACACACACACACCGACAACACACACACACACATCGACAACACACACACACACACTGACAACACACACACACACAACACACACACACACCGACAACACACACACACACCGAGAACACACACACACACACACCGACAACACACACACACACACCGACAACACACACACACCGACAACACACACACACACACACCGACAACACACACACACACACCGACAACACACACACACACACACCGACAACACACACACACCGGCAACACACACACACACACACACCGACAACACACACACACAACACACACACACACACCGACAACAAACACACACCGCGACAACACACACACACCGACAACACACACACACACACACAAACCGACAACACACACACACACACACCGACAACACACACACACACACCGACAATACACACACACCGACAACACACACACACACACACCGACAACACACACACACACACACCGACAACACATAAACACACACACTGACAACACACACACACACACCGACAACACACACACACACACACACACACACACACCGACAACACACACACACACACCGACAACACACACACACACACCGACAACACACACACACACACACCGACAACACACACACACCGACACACACACACAACACACACACACACACCGACAACACACACACACACACACCGACAACACACACACACACACATACAACACACACACACACACAAACCGACAACACACACACACACACACACACACCGACAACACACACACACACACCGACAACACACACACACACCGACAACACACACACACACACACACAACAACAACACACACACACACACTGACAACACATAAACACACACACACCGACAACACACACACACACACACTGACAACACACACACATACACACCGACAACACACACACACACACCGACAACACACACACACACCGACAACACACACACACACACCGACAACACACACACACACACACACACACACACCCGACAACACACACACACAAACACCGACAACACACACACACCGACAACACACACACACACACCGACAACACACACACACACACACACACACACACCGACAACACACACACACACACACCGACAACACACACACACACACACCGACAACACACACACACACACACCGACAACACACACACACACACACACACTGACAACACACACACACACACCGACAACACACACACACACACACCGACAACACACACACACACACCAGCAACACACACACACACACACACCGACAACACACACACACACACACACCGACAACACACACACACACACACTGACAACACACACACACACACACCGACAACACACACACACACACAACACACACACACACACACCGACAACACACACACACACACACACACCGACAACACACAAACACACACCGACAACACACACACACACACCGACAACACACACACACACACACACCGACAACACACACACACACCGACAACACACACACAGACACCGACAACACACACACACACACACCGACAACACACACACACACCGACAACACACACACACACACCGACAACACACACACACACAACACACACACACACCGACAACACACACACACACCGACAACACACACACACACACCGACAACACACACACACACACCGACAACACACACACACCGACAACACACACACACACACCGACAACACACACACACACACACACACACACACCGACAACACACACACACAAACACCGACAACACACACACACACACCAACAACACACACACACACACCGACAACACACACACACACACACCGACAACACACACACACACACCGACAACACACACACACACACCGACAACACACACACACACACACACACACCGACAACACACACACACACACCGACAACACACACACACACACACCGACAACACACACACACCGGCAACACACACAAACACACACACCGACAACACACACACACACACCGACAACACACACACAGACACCGACAACACACACACACACACACCGACAACACACACACACACATCGACAACACACACACACACACCGACAACACACACACACACAACACACACACACACCGACAACACACACACACACCGACAACACACACACACACACACCGACAACACACACACACACACCGACAACACACACACACCGACAACACACACACACACACACCGACAACACACACACACACACCGACAACACACACACACACACACCGACAACACACACACACCGGCAACACACACACACACACACACCGACAACACACACACACAACACACACACACACACCGACAACAAACACACACCGCGACAACACACACACACCGACAACACACACACACACCGACAACACACACACACACACCGACAACACACACACACCGACAACACACACACACACACACCGACAACACACACAAACACACACACCGACAACACACACACACACACCGACAACACACACACAGACACCGACAACACACACACACACACACCGACAACACACACACACACATCGACAACACACACACACACACCGACAACACACACACACACAACACACACACACACCGACAACACACACACACACCGACAACACACACACACACACACCGACAACACACACACACACACACACACACCGACAACACACACACACACACCGACAACACACACACACACACACACACTGACAACACACACACATACACACCGACAACACACACAGAAACAGCGACAACACACACACACACCGACAACACACACTCACACACACCGACAACACACACACACACACACACACACCGACAACACACACACACACACCGACAACACACACACACACACCGACAACACACACACACACACACCGACAACACACACACACCGACACACACACACAACACACACACACACACACCGACAACACACACACACACACACCGACAACACACACACACACACATACAACACACACACACACACACAAACCGACAACACACACACACACACACACACACACCGACAACACACACACACACACCGACAACACACACACACACCGACAACACACACACACACACACACAACAACAACACACACACACACACTGACAACACATAAACACACACACACCGACAACACACACACACACACACTGACAACACACACACATACACACCGACAACACACACACACACACCGACAACACACACACACACCGACAACACACACACACACACCGACAACACACACACACACACACACACACACACACCGACAACACACACACACAAACACCGACAACACACACACACCGACAACACACACACACACACCGACAACACACACACACACACCGACAACACACACACACACACACTGACAACACACACACACACACACACACCGACAACACACACACACACACACAACACACACACACACACACACACCGACAACACACACACACACACACCGACAACACACAAACACACACCGACAACACACACACACACACACACACCGACAACACACACACACACACCGACAACACACACACACACCGACAACACACACACAGACACCGACAACCCACACACACACACACCGACAACACACACACACACCGACAACACACACACTCACACACACCGACAACATTCACACACCGACAACACACACACACACACACCGACAACACACACACACACACACACCGACAACACACACACACACAACACACACACACACACACCGACAACACACACACAAAAACAACGACAACACATACAAACACACCGACAACACACACACACACAACACACACACACACACCGACAACACACACACACACACACCGACAACACACACACACACACACCGACAACACACACACACCGACAACACACACACACCGACAACACACACACACAACACACACACACACACCGACAACACACACCGACAACACACACACACACACCGACAACACACACACACACAGACCGACAACACACACACACACAAACCGACAACACACACACACACACACACCGACACACACACACACACACCGACAACACACACACACACACACCGACAACACACACACAAACACACCGACAACACACACACACACACCGACAACACACACACACACACACACCGACAACACACACACATACACACCGACAACACACACACACACACCGACAACACACACACACACACCGACAACACACACACACACACACCGACAACACACACACACACACACCGACAACACACACACACACACACCGACAACACACACACACACACCGACAACACACACACACCGACAACACACACACACACACACCGACAACACACACACACACCGCAACACACACACACACACACACACCGACAACATACACACACACACACCGACAACACACACACACACACCGACAACACACACACACACACACACCGACAACACACACACACACACACCGACAACACACACACACACACCGACAACACACACACACACACACCGACACACACACACACACACCGACAACACACACACACGACACACACACACACACACACAGACACACACCGACAACACACACACACACACACACACACACACACCGACAACACACACACACACACCACACACCGACAACACACACACACACACACACAACGACAACACACACACACACACACACCGACAACACACACACACACACCGACAACACACACACCGACACCGACACACACACACACACACACCGACAACACACACACACACACACCGACAACACACACACACACACAACACACACACACACACACAACACACACACACACACCGACAACACACACACACACACACCGACAACACACACACACACACACACCGACAACACACACACACAAACACACACACACACACACACAACACACACACACACACACCGACAACACACACAAACACACCGACAACACACACACACACAACACACACACACACACACACACCGACAACACACACACACACACCGACAACACACACACACACACCGACAACACACACACACCACCAGACAACACACACACACACCGACAACACACACACACACACGACAACACACACACACACAACACACACACACACACCGACAACACACACACACACCGACACACACACACACACCGACAACACACACACACAACACACCGACCACACACACACACACACCGACAACACACACACACACACACCGACAACACACACACACACACACACCGACAACACACACACACACACCGACAACACACACACACACCGACACACACACACACACACACACAACAACACACACACACACACACGACAACACACACACACACACACACACCGACAACACACACACACACACCGACAACACACACACACACACACCGACACACACACACACACACCGACAACACACACACACACACAACACACACACACACACCGACAACACACACACACACACCGACAACACACACACACCGACAACACACACACACAACACACCGACAACACACACACACCGACACACACACACACACACACACGACAACACACACACACACACACGACACACACACACACACACACCGACAACACACACACACACACACACACCGACAACACACACACACACACACACCGACACACACACACACACACACCGACAACACACACACACACACACCGACAACACACACACACACCGACAACACACACACCGACAACACACACACCGACAACACACACACACACACCGACACACACACACACACACACCGACAACACACACACACACACACGACACACACAACACACACACACACACACCGACAACACACACACACACACACCGACAACACACACACACACACACACACGACACACACCACACACCACACACACACACACACACACACCGACACACACACACACACACACACACCGACAACACACACACACACACCGACACACACACACACACACCGACAACACACACACACACACACACACACACACGATAACACACACACACCGACACACACACACACACAACACACACACACACACCGACAACACACACACACACACACCGACAACACACACACACACACACCGACAACACACACACACCGACAACACACACACACACACACCGACAACACACACACACACACACCGACAACACACACCACACACACACACACACACCGACAACACACACACACACAGACCGACAACACACACACACACAACACCGACAACACACACACACACACACACCGACAACACACACACACACCGACAACACACACACACACACACACCGACAACACACACACACACACACCGAAAACACACACACACACACCGACAACACACACACACACACACACCGACAACACACACACAACACACCGACAACACACACACACACACCGACAACACACACACACACACCGACAACACACACACACACACACCGACAACACACACACACACACACCGACAACACACACACACACACACCACAACACACACACACACACCGACAACACACACACACACACCGACAACACACACACACACACACCGACAACACACACACACACACACACACACACACACACACCGACAACACACACACACACACCGACAACACACACACACACACCGACACACACACACACACACACACCGACAACACACACACACACACACACCGACAACACACACACACACACACCGACAACACACACACACACACACCGACAACACACACACACACCACACACACACACCGACAACACACACACACACACAGACACACACACACACACCGACAACACACACACACACACACCGACAACACACACACACACACACACCGACACACACACACACACACACACACACACGACAACACACACACACACACACCGACAACACACACACACACAACACACACACACACACCGACAACACACACACACACACACACACCGACAACACACACACACACACACCGACAACACACACACACCACCGACAACACACACACACACACCGACAACACACACACACACACCGACAACACACACACACACACACCGACAACACACACACACACACACACCGACAACACACACACACACACACCGACAACACACACACACACAACACACACACACACACACCGACAACACACACACACACACACCGACAACACACACACACACACACACACACACACACACACACACCGACAACACACACACACACACCGACAACACACACACACACACCGACAACACACACACACACCGACAACACACACACACACACCGACAACACACACACACACCGACAACACACACACACACAACACACACACACACACCGACAACACACACACACACCGACAACACACACACACCGACAACACACACACACAAACACACCGGCACACACACACACACACACCGACAACACACACACACACACACCGACAACACACACACACACACACACCGACAACACACACACACACACACCGACAACACACACACACACACACACACACACACACACACCGACAACACACACACACACACCGACAACACACACACACACACACACACCGACAACACAACACACACACCGACAACACACACACACACACACCGACAACACACACACACACACACCGACAACACACACACACACACCGACAACACACACACACCGACAACACACACACACACACACCACAACACACACACACCGACAACACACACACACACACACACACCGACAACACACACACACACACACCGACAACACACACACACACACCGACAACACACACACACACACACACCGACAACACACACACACACACACACCGACAACACACACACACACACCGACAACACACACACACACACACCGACAACACACACACACACACCGACAACACACACACCGACAACACACACACACACACAGACACACACACACACACCGACAACACACACACACACACACCGACAACACACACACACACACACACACCGACAACACACACACACACACACACAACGACAACACACACACACACACACACGACAACACACACACACACAACACAAACACACACACCGACAACACACACACACACACACACACCGACAACACACACACACACACACCGACAACACACACACACACACACACACACACACACACCGACAACACACACACACACACCGACAACACACACACACACACACCGACAACACACACACACACACACACCGACAACACACACACACAACACCGACAACACACACACACACACACACACACACACACACACCGACAACACACACACACACACCGACAACACACACACACACAACACACACACACACACACACACCGACAACACACACACACACACCGACAACACACACACACACACCGACAACACACACACACACCGACACACACACACACACACCGACAACACACACACACACCGACAACACACACACACACAACACACACACACACACCGACAACACACACACACACACACACGACACACACACACACACCGACAACACACACACACACACACACACCGACCACACACACACACACACCGACAACACACACACACACACACCGACAACACACACACACACACACACCGACAACACACACACACAAACCGACAACACACACACACACAACACACACACACACACACCGACAACACACACACACACACCGACAACACACACACACACACACACACCGACACACACACACACACACCGACAACACACACACACACACACCGACAACACACACACACACCGACAACACACACACACACAACACACACACACACACCGACAACACACACACACACACACCGACAACACACACACACCGACAACACACACACACAACACACCGGCCACACACACACACACACACACACGACAACACACACACACACACACCGACAACACACACACACACACACACACACCGACAACACACACACACACACACACACCGACAACACACACACACACACACACCGACTACACACACACACACACACCGACAACACACACACACACACACACACACACACACCGACAACACACACACCGACAACACACACAAACACACCGACAACACACACACACACACACACACACACACACACACACCGACAACACACACACACACACCGACAACACACACACACACACCGACAACACACACACACACCGACAACACACACACACACCGACAACACACACACACACCGACAACACACACACACACAACACACACACACACACCGACAACACACACACACACCGACAACACACACACACCGACAACACACACACACAAACACACCGGCCACACACACACACACACCGACAACACACACACACACACACCGACAACACACACACACACACACACCGACAACACACACACACAAACCGACAACACACACACACACAACGACACACACACACACACCGACAACACACACACACACACCGACAACACACACACACACACACACACCGACAACACACACACACACCGACAACACACACACACACACACCGACAACACACACACACACCGACAACACACACACACACAACACACACACACACACCGACAACACACACACACACACACCGACAACACACACACACCGACAACACACACACACAAACACACCGGCCACACACACACACACACACACATCGACAACACACACACACACACACCGACAACACACACACACACACACACACACCGACAACACACACACACACACACACACCGACAACACACACACACACACACACCGACTACACACACACACACACACCGACAACACACACACACACACACACACACACACACACCGACAACACACACACCGACAACACACACACCGACAACACACACACACACACCGAAAACACACACACACACACACACCGACAACACACACACACACACACACCGACAACACACATACACACACACACACACACCGACAACACACACACACACACACCGACAACACACACACACACACACACACACACACACCGACAACACACACACACACACACACACACACCGACAACACACACACACACACACACACCGACAACACACACACACACACACACCGACTACACACACACACACACACCGACAACACACACACACACACACACACACACCGATAACACACACACACCGACAACACACACACACACACACACACACACACCGACAACACACACACCGACAACACACACACCGACAACACACACACACACACCGAAAACACACACACACACACACCGACAACACACACACACACACACCGACAACACACACACACACACACACACACCGACAACACACACACACACACACCGACAACACACACACACACACACACACACCGACAACACACACACACACACACACCGACAACACACACACACAGACAACACACACAAACACACACACCGACAGCACACACACACACACACACCGACAACACACACACACACACACACACACCGACAACACACACACACACACACACCGACAACACACACACACACACCGACAACACACACACACACACACCGACAACACACACACACACACACACACCGACAACACACACACACACACCGACAACACACACACACACCGACAACACACACACACAAAACACACACACACACCGACAACACACACACACACACCGACAACATACACACACATACACCGACAACACACACACACACACACCGACAACCCACCGACAACACACACACACACACCGACAACACACACACACCGACAACACACACACACACACCGACAACACACCGACAACACACACACACACACACACACCAACAACACACACACACACACACACCGACAACACACACACACACACACCGACAACACACACACACACACACACACACACCGACAACACACACACACACACTGATAACACACACACACCGACAACACACACACACACACACCGACAACACACACACACACACACACCGACAACACACACACACACACACACACACACCGACAACATACACACACACACACCGACAACACACACACACCGACAACACACACACACACACCGACAACACACACACACCGACAACACACACACACACACCGACAACATACACACACACACCCCGACAACACACACACACACACCGACAACACACACACACACACCGACAACACACACACCGACAACACACACACACACAAGACACACACACACACACCGACAACACACACACACACACACCAACAACACACACACACACACACACACACCGACAACACACACACACACACACACACCGACAACACACACACAAACACCGACAACACACACACACACACACCGACAACACACACACACACACACACACACCGACAACACACACACACACCGACAACACACACACACACCGACAACACACACACACACACAAAACACACACACACACCGACAACACACACACACACACACCGACAACACACACACACATACACCGACAACACACACACACACACACCGACAACCCACCGACAACACACACACACACACCGACAACACACACACACCGACAACACACACACACATACACACACCGACAACACACCGACAACACACACACACACACACACCGACAACACACACACACACACCGACAACACACACACACACACCGACAACACACACACACACACACACACACCGACAACACACACACACACACACACACTGATAACACACACACACCGACAACACACACACACACACACCGACAACACACACACACACACACACACCGACAACACAAACACACACACCGACAACACACACACACACACCGACAACACACACACACACACAACACACACACACACACACCGACAACACACACACACACACACACACACACACCGACAACAAACACACACACACCGACAACCCACACACACACACACACCGACAACACACACACACACACACCGACAACACACACACACACACACACACACACACCGACAACAAACACACACACACCGACAACCCACACACACACACACACCGACAACACACACACACACACCGACAACACACACACACACACACCGACAACACACACACACACACCGACAACACACACACCGACAACACACACACACACAACACACACACACACCGACAACACACACAGACACACACACACACACACCGACAACACACACACACAACACACACACACACACACCGACAACACACACACACACCGACAACACACACACACACACCGACAACACACACACACACAACACACACACACCGACAACACACACACACACACACACACCGACAACTCACACACACACACACCGACAACACACACACACACAACACACATACACACACACCGACAACACACACACACACACACACACACCGACAACATACACACACACACACCGACAACACACACACACACACCGACAACACACACACACACACACACCGACAACACACACACACACACACCGACAACACACACACACACACCGACAACACACACACACACACAACGACAACACACACACACACCGACAACACACACACCGACAACACACACACACACAAGACACACACACACACACCGACAACACACACACACACACACCGACAACACACACACACACACACACACCGACAACACACACACACACACACACAACGACAACACACACACACACATCGACAACACACACACACACAACACAAACACACACACCGACAACACACACACACACACACACACCGACAACACACACACACACACACACCGACAACACACACACACACAACACACACACACACCGACAACACACACACACACACCGACAACACACACACACACACACCGACAACACACACACACACACACACCGACAACACACACACACAAACCGACAACACACACACACACAACACACACACACACACACACCGACAACACACACAAACACTCCGACAACACACACACACACAACACACACACACACACCGACAACACACACACACACACCGACAACACACACACACACACACACACCGACAACACACACACACACCGACAACACACACAGACACCGACAACACACACACACACCGACAACACACACACACACACACAACACACACACACACACCGACAACACACACACACACACACCGACAACACACACACACCGACAACACACACACACAAACACACCGGCCACACACACACACACACACACCGACAACACACACACACACACACCGACAACACACACACACACACACACACACCGACAACACACACACACACACACACCGACAACACACACACACAAACCGACAACACACACACACACACAACACACACACACACACACACCGACAACACACACAAACACACCGACAACACACACACACACAACACACACACACACACACCGACAACACACACACACACACCGACAACACACACACACACACACACACCGACAACACACACACCGACAACACACACACACACACACACCGACAACACACACACACACCGACAACACACACACACACAACACACACACACACACCGACAACACACACACACACACACCGACAACACACACACACCGACAACACACACACACAAACACACCGGCCACACACACACACACACACATCGACAACACACACACACACACACCGACAACACACACACACACACACACACACCGACAACACACACACACACACCGACAACACACACACACACACACCGACAACACACACACACACCGACAACACACACACACACACACACCGACAACACACACACACAGACAACACACACACACACACCGACAGCACACACACACACACACACCGACAACACATACACACACAACACACACACACCGACAACACACACACACACACCCGACAACACACACACAAACACACCGACAACACACACACACACACACCGATAACACACACACACCGACAACACACACACACACACACACCAACAACTCACACACACACACACACACCGACTACACACACACACACACACACCGACAACACACACACACACACCGACAACACACACACACACAACACACACACACACACACCGACAACACACACACACACACACACCGACAACACACACACACACACCGACAACACACACAAACACACACCGACAACACACACACACACAACACACACACACCGACAACACACACACACACACCCGACAACACACACACACACACACACACAACACACACACACACACACACCGACAACACACACACACACATCGACAACACACACACACACAACACACACACACACACCGACAACACACACACACACACACACACCGACAACACACACACACACACCGACAACACACACACACACAACACACACACACACCGACAACACACACAAACACCGACAACACACACACATACACACCGACAACACACACACACACACACACCGACAACACACACACACACACCGACAACACACACACACACAATACACACACACACACCGACAACACACACAAACACACCGACAACACACAGACACACACACAACACACACACACACACACCGACAACACACACACACACACACCGACAACACACACACACACACACACACACACCGACAACACACACATACACACCGACAACACACACACACACAAACCGACAACACACACACACACACACCGACAACACACACACACACAACACACACACACACACCGACAACACACACACACACACACCGACAACACACACACACCGACAACACACACACACAAACACACCGGCAACACACACAAACACACACCGACAACACACACACACACACCGACAACACACACACACACACACACACACCGACAACACACACACACACACACCGACAACACACACACACACACACACACACACCGACAACACACACACACACCGACAACAAACACACACACACCGACAACACACACACACACACACCGACAACACACACACACACAACACACACACAAACCGACAACACACACACACACCGACAACACACACACACACACACCGACAACACACACACACACACACCGACAACACACACACACACACCGACAACACACACACACACACAACACACACACACACACCGACAACACACACAAACACACCGACAACACACACACACACACACACAACACACACACACACACCGACAACACACACACACACACACCGACAACACACACACACACACACACACCGACAACACACACACACACACACCGACAACACACACACACACCGACAACACACACACACACACACACCGACAACACACACACACACAACACACACACACACACCGACAACACACACACACACACCGATAACACACACACACCGACAACACACACACACAAACACACCGGCAACACACACACACACACCGACAACACACACACACACACCGACAACACACACACACACACCGACAACACACACACACACACACACACCGACAACACACACACACACACACCGACAACACACACACACACACACACACACCGACAACACACACACACACCGACAACACACACACACACACACACCGACAACACACAAACACAGACAACACACACAAACACACACACCGACAGCACACACACACACACACCGACAACACACACACACACAACACACACACACCGACAACACACACACACACACCCGACAACACACACACACACACACCGACAACACACACACACACACACACACCGACAACACACACACACACACACACACCGACAACACACACACCGACAACACACACACACACACACACCGACAACACACACACACACCGACAACACACACACACACAACACACACACACACACCGACAACACACACACACACACACCGACAACACACACACACCGACAACACACACACACAAACACACCGGCCACACACACACACACACACATCGACAACACACACACACACACACCGACAACACACACACACACACACACACACCGACAACACACACACACACACCGACAACACACACACACACACACCGACAACACACACACACACCGACAACACACACACACACACACACCGACAACACACACACACAGACAACACACACACACACACCGACAGCACACACACACACACACACCGACAACACATACACACA